>NW_015161423.1:776306-776441 GCF_001447785.1 Gekko japonicus
ACTGCTGGCCTCGATAGGGTTTTTACGTTTATCCTATTCCTGGCTGACTCGGGGCTTACGCACTCCTCGTTGAAGGTTTAGCTGGCCGCGTTATCGGCCTTCCATGTTCAAATTGATGGTTGCTCTCTGTTTTCC
>NW_015161423.1:776801-784816 GCF_001447785.1 Gekko japonicus
TTCCTCCCTGATTTCTATCCTGACCCGAAATCACAGGAAGACAGGCTAATGCACACTTTGGACGTGAAGTGGGCCCTCCACTTCTATCTGAATAAAACACGCTCCACCAGACAAACGTCACAGCTGTTTGTCTCATACGCTACTCCTCGTGTGGGCAATCCGATCACTGCCCAACGTCTATCCAAGTGGATCGTAGGTCTGATAGAACTGTGTTACCTACTGGCGAAACAGCCGTTGCCAGGCCCGGTACGGGCTCATTCCGCCAGGGCTGTCGCTACATCCACTGCGCTCTTGAAGGGAGTACAGGTGCAAGACATTTGCAGAGCCGCAACCTGGGCCACGCCTAATACCTTCATCAGGCACTACACCCTAGACGTCCGCAAGTCCACTAGTGACAGTCTGGGATGTCAGGTTTTATCATCGGCTAAGCAGTAAACACCTGACAGCACCCGCCTCCAGGTAGGCTACTGCTCGCTAATCTCCCATTGGTGTGAAGCACAGAGACCACGAAGAAGATAAACAGGTTGCTTACCAGTAACTGGTAATCTTCGAGTGGTCATCTGTGCATTCACACCACCCGCCCTCCTGCCCCGCTGCTGTCTTCTTCTACCTGTTTTATTAGGAGATTGATACGCGGCGGTTGGTAGGAACTGGTGGGATGTCTGTGCCTGCCCTTCTGGGCATGCTCACTGGGGCTCCTGAGCATGCTCAGTTGGGCCAGGCACGAAAATCCTTTTAAGAGAGCTTGCTAGGCACCGGCAGATCCAGCGCAGGCGCACTAGATCCCATTGGTGTGAATGCACAGATGACCACTCGAAGATCACCAGTTACTGGTAAGCAACCTGTTTTTTTGAGCTGGGGGAGGGAATAAGGAAACACTTAACTCTTTCTCTGAAAATCATTCTCGTGTTCAGAATTTTACACCTACCGTAGCTGTTTTTCCTTCTTTTGCTATGGAAATCAACTTGTCCTTTGGAAAAATTTAAATTCATCCTCATATATAAAACCTCTGATTTGTTGTTTGTTACTATTTGATTTGTTAGCCAATATAGACGTTAAAAGCCAATAACAGGAATACGGAAGCTTTGAGCATTTGTGTGTTTCTGAAAGCCAGAAATTCAAGCACAAGTGACAGGAACAGTTCATGCTGTTTTCTTGTTCTTTTTTCCAAATGCAGGGTCCTCATGGTCTTCCAGGACCTAAGGTAAGGTTGAAGGCGCCAAATTTGGAAAACAATGTCACAGTGAATCAAATTAGTAAAGGAATGCGTAGGATATTGCTCTGGAGAGTAGTTTTTAGGTAGTTTAGTATACCTCCACACAACAAGTAGCTAGTATAAATATATCAAGCAGTTGGGCTTGCACGTGGCTGAAGTAATCCCTGTGTTTATTATACGTTACACATGAATGTGTATACTACATACAGCTCTATGCCATTTTTTTAAAGGAAAAGCCACTTGATAGGGCATTTTAGTATGGGGACAGACAGGAAAAGGGTGATCTCTCCATGTAATTATGAAGATTGCTTGTTTAGATTATTTTGCATTTATTTATTTCATTTTGATTATTTTGCATTTTGATTATTTTGCACTCCCCTCACTTCTCTACACTAAATATCCATTTAAAATAGGTCTTGGGCAGAGCAATCCTGTGTTGTGCCAATGCTGCGGTAGATGGCCCCAGCAAAGCTACGGTGCCACTAGTAGTCTCCCTAAGGGGAAAGTCACATGGTAGCCAAAGATGAGAAAATAGGTGTTCTGGAAGTGTTGGTGGGAGCTGCCATGGTAGCATCTGTGGCATTTACACTGTAGTGTTCCATCCCACCATTGTTGCTAGGTGGGGATAGTATGAACAACAGGGAAGACAGAATCAATGGGAGTCGAGGGGACCAAGGCTAGAATCTGTCACCAGCAGGAGGCGAAAAGGGGTGGGCCAGAGGAGCCTCACTCCTCCTCAGCAGCACCCCCTTTAAAAAGACCAGCTCCCATCAGAATCCCTAGCCATCTGTCAGTGGGGAGGAGGATGTCAACCCCCCCATGGGTACTCTAAGCACTCGCTCAGCACACAGAGCACACAGGGTCCCAGAGGACTACAATGGACAGAGTGGTCCATCATCACAAGAATGTGGAAGTGCGAGTGCTGGTTGCTCACTGGCAGCCACAGCAACCAGCAGGACAGCCACGCTGTCAAGGGCATCCTCACACCAACTCCGTGCCACCCTGCTGGAGGACAGGTGGGGCCAGTGTGGAGGGTTCCAGGGGGCATGGAAAGCCTCTGACAGATTCCCTGGAAGCCATTTGATGCACCCCGGTTCTTCATCCACCTCCCTCGCTACGTCAAGATGCCCCTCCAGGTTCCCAGCAGCCATCGTCACAGACACTGCCAGCCCCTATTGCTGACCACTGGAAGAGGCTTCCCACTACTCACGATGGCTTTCCAGCCACTCACAATCAATTGCCACCCACGTGGAGGAAAGGGTGAGCGGGATGGGCTGTGTCAGCCATGGGCCCCATGCCCATGGACCCAGCAAGGGGCCAGAATCCCGCCTCCTCAGGACCACCAGCAGCTGCAACACCTGGCTCAGGGGAACATGCCTCACCATTGCCACCCCTGCCCTCCCCTTTCTTTGATGGGCCAGGGCTGTTGCCATCTGAGGAAGCTGAGTCTTCCCTCTGCATTGCCTCCTCCTCAGCTGCCAGGCTTGGGGACACAGTGATGACCACAGAGGCCGCTATTGCTATGCCCCTCCTTGGGATCAGGAAGTGTAGGTGGTCCACAACATCAGCATTATATATCGGAGTAGGGATCTAGGTAAAGGTTGAGAACACAGCGGTCAGTGGTAGATCCCAGGTGGCTGCCGGTTCTGCTGCGCCCTGCCTCCCCAAGGCACCTCACCTACTTTGACCACTTGCCCAGGAACCTAGCTGCCTTGGTCCTCCTCTCTTTTGCTCAGTTCCATCTACTTCTGGATGGACATGTGGACCCGGGGCCCTTGGCGTGAGGTCCTAGGGGTGTTGTGGGAGCAGCCTGGCTATGGAGATAGGGGTAAGATGATGGTGGAGTCCCCCTCATCTGAAGGGTGTGGGTTGGTCCCCAGCTGCTCTGGCTGCTGCTACATCCTTGGCTCTCCTCGGTCACCTCGGCAGATGGCTCAATAGCACCCCCACTCTGTGAGTTCACCTGCAGGGCACGGGGAGACTGGTCAGGACACCAGGGGGGCATCAGGAGGCTGCTGGTGGCAGGTCCCAGGCCTCACCTCTGGGGCCAGGTGGTCGTGGTGCCCATGGCACTCACTGCACAGCACTTAAATGCTGCAGTCAACCAGCACCTTAGGAGTATTACTGCCCGCATGATGGCCTCCACTCTGGGCAGACCCTCCTCCACGGCCCACTAGTAAGGGACACCTTTGGCCATGAGGGCTCTGATGCACTTTCAAGCAGGACAAAAGGAAATGTTCCAGCAGTTCAAAGTGGACATCTCTGTCCAGATGGCACGTCCCAGGGAAGAAACTTGTTCTGCCTCCTGTGCCAGAAGGCGGGGCGCCAGGAGGTGGCAGAGCTGCTCCTACTGGTGGCAAAGGCAACGCTTGCATTTTCTTCGTGGTCTCTTTGCAGTCACACACATGGACCTTGGAGAACTACTCTGGCGTTTTGGCACACTTTTCTTCTGTGTTCTAGGGAGCAGGCATCAACTGCACAGTTCCTTCTTGCTGCATTTTTCTCACTGCGTTCCCTCTTGAGCTGCCTCATCTCTTTGAACTTTCCTCTGATAATTCTTCAAACCTTCCTTATTCTTTCTTCTCCTCCATGTCTGCTCCTTAAAAACAAAAAGGGGGTTTTTTACTCTTTTTCTCTACTTCCCCCCCCCATTTCTCTCCTCATAGTGGGGTGCATGGAAGGAAAAAACAGGCCTGAAAGAAAGAACAGAGCTGCTACGCTTTGAAGTCACCTTCTGGAGACCTCTTTGCACCCAGCTGTGTCTCTCTTCGAGCTCATGGGCCTCGCCACCTCCCTCCTCTCTGAGGGGAGATTTGGCCATGTCGGGAGCTTCCTCAGTTTTAGCCATTAAAAAATATAAGTCCAACAAGTCTTCAGATGCCCCGAAATGGAAAAAGTTGAAGTCACACCCGGATTCAACCCCAGTCTCAAAACCAGCCATGCCCCAGGTCTCCATCACCACTCTGACTTCAGTACCGAAGATAAACCAACCTACCTTGTCTGTTCCATGAGCACCAGACCAGAGAATTCTACTAACTTTGACTCTGTCCCAGCTGGCTCCTGCTCAGATTGTTCACATTCTGTCTAAATCACCATCGGTCTGCAGCTATCTGCCGTCTTTCCTGGACTGGGAACCTCTGTGGGAGAATTGAGATCTTCATGACCCCTCTGACCTACTTGTTCGCTGTCACCACACATACAGCTGCTCACGATCCAGAAGTGGTCACCACCATAAGAGATTGAACCCGACCCGCTTCTGTTACAGATCCCATTGGGACTCCTCTCACCAGCAAGTTTTTGGACTTGAGATCACCATTGCCTCGATACCGGTACTCTCCCAGTTGCCACATGAGATATCATCAATTCCATTTGCCCTTGCATTCGGCCCATCAATCCTAAACATGTTCTCAACCCCGGTCTATTTCATCCTACTACTCTACTTGAAGTTTTTCTGCTCAGGATCCATACCATGTCTCACCTCTGTCTTCCAAGGATCATTAGCCTGCCCCTGTCAGAAGGGCTCCAGCCTCCTGTACCCTGCCAGAACAGATTGCTCTCCCTTCAGAACCAACGGCTTCCATGGCACCGACCGCCACCCAACCAATTGTTCATCTTCATGGGTTCTGTGCAGTCCCATGTGGGGACTGCCTGAGAGTAGGCATGCCACAGAAAAGATTTTCAAGCTTTGTAAAAGATTAGGAGCACCCCTCCTCTCTGGCACTTTCCCATCAAAACCATCACCTGACTTGGGGGAGGGGTGCAACTCCCTCAGTTCTGTTTTTGCTGCTGTGGAGAGAGAATCTCAATTGCTGTTCTCTGTTTTTTCCTCACCTCAGTTTGAGACTGAGATCAATTATTTTTTAAAAGTTTTCTTTTTTGTAATTGATACTCATTCTAATTAAGAATAAACAACATTTAAAGAAGAAATGTTTATGGATTTCTACTGCGTTATTATGGCTCAAAATGAGCCTCGCAATTGGAACAACTGTGGCTTAGAAATGGTGCTGATAAATGGCCATTCTCTCTGCCTTGGCTGCCTAGGGTTTCACATAGTAGGACTGCCTGTTCCTGCTGTCACCAATTTCCCCTGAAGGCCTGTATGGATAGAGCTGGACTCAGAAGAGTTATCTTCAAAGGCTTTGCCCGTGTGTCAGCAGCCTGGAAAAAGGCATGTTCCCCCTCCCTGTTGAGGTGTGATAAAAAAGCCAGGACTCAATGGTCCTCTTTAGAGGCTTTGCTTGTATGCCAGCAGCCTGGATAAAGGCATGTTTCACCTCCCTGATGAGGTGTGGTAAAAAGCCTGGACTCAATGGCCCTCTTTGGAGGCTTTGCTTGTGTGCCAGCAGCCTGGATAAAAACATGTTCCCTTTCCTGGGTGAAGTGTGATAAAAAAAGCCTGAACTCAATGATCCCCATGTGTGCCTGCACAGAAGACCACTCAATGAACAACAGTTACAAGTGCAGCCTTGTTCTTGGCATTTATATTCATTTGACTGGGCTGAGCCCATAGACTCTCGAACCTCCTCTTCAGAGTAATCTGAGGCTAGAACTGATGCCTTGGAGTCCAAGGATCCTCTACTTCTCCTCAATCTGAGATTGTGCACCCATGCTCCTTCTTAAAGTGATACCATCACTTCCTGTGATCTGTACACTATACTCCTGTTGATACAGCCCAAAATTGCATTTGCCTTTTTAGCTATGGCATCACACTGCTGACTCATGTTCAGTGTATGGTCTACTAAGACCCCTAGATCCTTTTCGCACATACTACTGCCAAGACAAGTCTCTCCAATCCTATAATTATGCATTTGATTTTTTTTTACCTAAGTGCAAAACTTTACATTTGTCCCTGGTGAAATTCATTTTATTTCTTTTAGCCCAGTTTTGCAGCCTGTCAAGATCATCCTGTATCCTGACTCTGTCTTCTACCATATTTTCCACCCCTCCCGATTTAGTGTTATCTGCAAATTTAATAAGCATTCCCTCTATTCCTTCATCTAAATTATTTATAAAGATGTTGAACAAAACAGGTCCCAGGACAGATCCCTGAGGCACTCCACTTGTCACTCTTCCCCAAGAAGTTGAGGAACCATTAACAAGTATTCTTTGGAAGGGTCCGGTTGATGGCGGCACGCTAGCAGACTCACCTCCCGGACCTCCCAGGGGTGAAGCTGTGCTCCAGCCAAAGGAGGGGGTGCGCAGGTTCGTCACCTCCCCCCAGAGACCCGGTGGAAGGGGTTCTGGCCATGGGACTCTTGAGAGGTCGCCTCTTCGCCGGCAAAATAGCCGGGGAATTGAGGTGCCTCTCCGTCCTGAAGGTTCTCCCTGCTTTGAGATCGTTTGGACTTAAGCGACGCCGACCAGGGCAAGCGTAGGAGGTCGAACAGTGAAATGAACATTAAAAGAAGTCTGGGGACCAACTATAAATGTGAGTCTAATGTAAACGGCAGCTAAAAAGAAAAGAAAGCTCTCTACCCTATTCTACAAAACAGAAAGTGAGGCGGGCGGGGGAGGGACGCCTCCCAACCGCATGAACTTTTGAGCGAACCGGGGGGGGGGAGCGGAAGAGAAAGCGTTTAAAACTGTCAATAAATACTTACCGAGGTGAGTTTGAGCGTTGAAGTGCATATTCAGAGACTTTTAAAATATTTGCTAAACAAACGATAAAGATGGCGGGGAAAAGGATGGAGAAGGAGAAGCCTGTGAAACCGAAAGGAATTGAGAGTCCTAAACCGGAAGGAACCAATGAGTTGGCAAAGACTTTGGCAGAATCCATGTGCCCTCTACTGGACCAGATGAATAACTTCAAGGAGCAGATGACAAAAATGACTCAATGTATCACCACACAGCAAACACAGATAAGCAAGACTCTTAAAATGATGAATGAAACTGCTGAGAAGGTGAGAGAAGTGAACGCCACTGCTCAAAAGGTGAAAAAGAAAGTACAAAAGTTGGAAAAGAAGCAAATGTCTACAGAAGATCAGCTGCTACAATTACAAATGGAAAATGCTAATATGATTCTCTGCTTCCAGGGCTTGCCGGAGACTAAAGGTGAGAATCTGAAGGAACGTTTGAGTGAATTATTGGCCCCAGATATGAAGGTGGAATATATCTCAAACAAAATGGATGTGGCTTATAGGTCATATTCAGGATATATAAAGAAAAATAATCTGCCTGGGGAAATTGTGGTAAGATTCTCGAAGAAGCATGTGAGGGATGCAATCCTGAAAGCAGTATCCGGAGCACCTCTGAAGGCTGGGGAGGACGTTATCAGAACATTGAAAGACATTCCATTTGAAATAAGAGAAAGAAGAAAGAAATATAAAGACTTAATTCTTTTCCTACAGACAAACACAATTGGATATAAATGGTTAACTCCAGAAGGTGTAATCTTCAAAATTAAGGATAAAAAAGAAAAGATTGACTCTGTTCAAAAAGCCAGGAAATTCATAAGAGTCCAGATGGGAGAGCCAGAGGTGGAAGAAAAAGAAGGGATGAACAGCAAGTCCAGTGGCGAGCTGGACTCGGGATCTTCCGGGGAGGACTCTATTTCAGAGAAAGGAGAAGCAGCTCCTAAAAGTCCTTATAAGCTACGGAAGAGATGGGGCAAGGAGAAGTAAAGGCTGAAGGACTCTGAATTGTGCCTTTAAAAAGGGTGGAAATGAGATGACTTGGCGGGTTTCTTTATGACAGTGGATTTTTAAGATAGAGAAAAGTTAATGCTATAATTGACTCATGGTATAGTAAGAATAACAGAAGTAGGACTAAAAGTGTGTATTAGCTTGTTAGAGGATCTCCT
>NW_015161423.1:784912-840235 GCF_001447785.1 Gekko japonicus
ATTTGCCAGTAGCTATGACTGGCATCCTCAGAGGTATAACACAGAGAGACAAAGCCCTCCGGGGAGGGCGGGATAGAAATGCGAATAATAAATAAATAAATAAATAAATAAATAAATATTCTGTGTTATACCTCTGAGGATTCCAGTCACAGCTATTGGCGAAACGTCAGGTCCTACAATGCCAAGACCACGGCCATACAACCTGGAAAATCTACGACAGCTAATGAACTCCGGCTGTGAAAGCCTCCGACAACATAGTAATAGGATCCAAACCAGATTTTACCAACTTGTCAACAAGAATATTATGTGTAACTTTATTAAAAGCCTTACTGAAATCAAGATAGACTATGTCTACAGCATTCTGGGGGGGTGGGGCAGGCAGCAGCCACAGGGTGGTCCTCCTGGGATCTTTCAATCTCCTTTTGATAGTGGATTGGTCCCATGAAAAGGGGAAAGGACAGAAGTGACAGCAGAGCTAGGAATTCCTATGACAGTAAGCAGGTACACGCTGCAGCTACTGAGAATATTGTGCCCATACTGGCAAGGGAGATCTGCAGAAACCTGGCTCTTTCACAGCAGTTGGCCACTGTAATAAGGGAATGAGGGTATGTGTGTGGAGGTGCAAGCCTTGTGCACCCACCTCAAAATGGGTGGGCACTCCTAGCTCTGTAGACACTGGGCCCCGAAATGAGAGCACCTGGCAAAGGGCAACCTCTGCACCTAAGCTGTGCCAGGGAGGCACTGGCACACAAAATTTTAACTGGCAGCACAGGGATTTTTCCCTCAGCCCACAAGTGAACTGAGAAGACATCCCCCCCCCCTGTTTGGAAACAGTGGATGATGGGGGCCCATAGAATTGGACCCCCTGGTCCAATCTTTTTTAATCTTGGGGGGGGGCACCAACTGTAATGCAGCAAATTTGGTGCCTCTACCTCAAAAACCAGGCTGCCCCAGAGCCCCAGATACCCGCAGATCAATTCTCCACTATAGACTGTGAGGCCCATTGACTATAATGGTCCCCATAGACTTTAATGGAGCTGGAAAAATTTGATATTTTTTTTTGCACACCCCCATTGTGCTTTTCAGTATGATTTGTAAGCTGCTTTGAGTCACAGAGCAAAGTAGGATATAAATATTTGAATAAATAAGTAGGTTGGGCAGGTTAATAATATTTAAGCAACTTTCTGTTTGTTAGGTTAGGCAGGATTTTGATAGTAATTGTTCCACCACTATTATACTTGACTTATAATGCTGGTTGTCAAGGTGAAGAGCTAGGAATTCCCACAACTAATGAGGCACAGGTACATGCCATAGCCAGCTAGGGAATTAGCCGCATGCTGGCAATGGATATAGGCAAAACATGCTGATGGCCAGAGCAACCAGTGACTCTAATCATGGAGCTTCCGGTTTTGGCGCAACGAGATTGGGGGGAGCCACAGAGCTCTGCTTCAACAGCCACCCAAATTGCGCAGTTTGGGGGAGTCTGTGTTTCCCAGACTCCTAGGGGTACCCCAGGAGAGGGGTACCTGAAGCAGGGGGCGCGACGGAGAGCCAGGTCTTGATGGTGGCTTTGAACTGGAGTCTCCTGTTTGTCCTGAAGCCCCAGCCGATACAATTGACATTTTGGCACTAAGTTGTGACTACTAAACTTTTTAAGAACTGAAACTGAAAGTTTGCCAAAACAACTACTAAATGAAGCACAAGATCCGAGAGAGGAACTGAGATTGGAAGATGTAGAAATATCTTAAAGGGATCTGAATTATGTTTTTTAGATAAAAATAAAAATATGTTTTATATTTTTAGAATGCTTTTGTTATAAATGGCTATTTTTGTTATAGAAGGGCTACTTACATAAAGAATTACCCAACTGTATAAGTAGAACTATTAATGTAATGTAATAGGGTTTGTAGAAGTAACGGTAAATACTGTTTTCTTTTTTCACTTTGTGGCCTTTCCTATTCCCTATTCCCCTTTCCCTCTCCCTTTTTATTACTCAATAAAAATATTTTAAAAAATCTAAAGAATTAAGGAACATCCATGTGGATGGCTTTACCCTCCATGGTGCAAGTTCCATGCACTACTTCACAAAGGGTGGGCACTCCTAGCTTTGTGAGCAGTGGCGGTGGCTGGTACCTGGCTCTGCACACATAGCAACGACATTTTCCATCATAGTAGCCATGCTGGGGCAGGGCCTTCAGAAAGGCTGTCACACATATTGACCATGGTGCCCTTCAGTTTCGCGTTCAGAGTCCAACGCTGCCTGTTAGTCACTGCTTTTTGCCATATGAACCCCTCATTTGCATAACCAAATCTCCCTGGGGTAGCTGGGATCCCTATGGCTCTAGCAGGTCTCTGTAGTGGAATGCCCACTGAAATTGACCATCTCTGCTTGGCAGCTCTTGTTGCAAGCTGGCAAGCCTCACGGCAGCTGACAGCACTGTTTGCAGAACAGCTCCTGCATGGCTGGTCATCTGATGGTGGCCCTCTAGGGCCAGGGACCACACCCAGGGCCTCTCCAGGAGTGACCACCCATGGCATTTTCACAGTGCCAGATTTACGCATAAGCTAAATAAGCTACAGCTTAGGGCCTCGCTGGAGCCTTATTTGTCATTTTAAAACCCTTTAATTATATAATTATTTCTGTGATTTTGTAAACACATCCTTTATTATTTTTTAATAAAAATTAAAAGACAATATATTTTCAAATATTAAAAAGGCGTATATATTTTAATTTTTTCTGAGACCAGCTGATGTAATTTAAAACAGTAGGGGGCCTCTGGGTTTTGTATAGCTTAGGGCCTCAGCAAGTCTAAATCCGGCCCTGCATTTTCATGTCAGATCCCTTCTGTGCCAGGACATCTCCCCATCCCCATTTCTACATGGTGAGCTGGGCATCCCTGCAATTTTTGTGTGTGCGATATGTGCTTTTGGCAGGGGGAAATGGGGTCCTTTCCTTCTCACCCAACTGTGTCCGTTGTTGTGGCAGCATGTGTGTCAGAATGAGGGCCCTGTTGTGTATTTGAGGGGCCTGTGGCATGTGCGGGATCCTCCGTGCACTCCCTCCTCTCAGTCTGCAACCAGTGTTCCCTCTAAGCTGAGTTAGTGTGAGCTAGCTCACAGTTTTTTAGCCTCTGGCTCACACATTTTTGTCTTCGCTCAGGAAGGATGGCTCCAGTGCAAACTAATTTATGCAGCAGCCAAATCACCTGCTCACAAGTTTAATGCCAGTAGCTCACAAAGTAGAATTTTTGCTCACAGGGCTCCACAGCTTAGAGGGAACATTGCAACAAACACCAACATCTGAGAATCTCACACTCTTTGAAGTGTATTGAAAAGGCCCAGTGACAACAGAGTGGTTGGGTGCAACTGTGACACTTCTGAGCACTACCCCACTCAGTCCTCTGTCTCTGGGGTGCCTTCCTGATGGCCCAGAGGAGAGAAAGACCAGGAGGCTGGATGTGTCTGAGAGCTTCAGAGGGTCAGCTTGTGCTGCAGAGAAGCACATGCAGGCGTTTTGGATTGGCAGTTGGGGTGACGGCTCTCAATGTTGGATCAGCATCTGCATAAGGAAGGGAACACACGGTGACCTAGCTGCCATCATTCATTTTTGGGATTTTGATGGCCATATGGAAACCCCATAGGGCCCGCCAGGCAGCACTCTGGAGGCACCGACAGGTACTCCAATATTGCAAGGTGGACCCCAGGTGGAAGTATCCTGACCTTCCTCACCTGAGTCTTTGTCATGTCAGGAGCACGATGTATCAGGAAAAGCACTTTGACAGCAGTGTCAGGGCATTCTGATCCTGAAAGGGAAAGGGTTTGGCCATCATGTGGCATTGCTCATCACTGAGGTTGGTGGGGCTCCCCACCCCCTGATGTGTTTTGTGCAGGGGAAGCGCTGCCACCTGGTGGGGGCTAATAGGCTAGTGCATGTGCATCAACCTCAACCCCCCTCCCCCAACAGCTGCATAGCCCACACCTGCCTGGTGTGTGGGAACCATGTGCAGCTGGGGACAATTGCTTTCCCCTCAAGCTGCCGGGTTTGGAAGCAAAATACACCATCTCCAGTGCAACTGATTGCCAGTGTTCTTCTTCAAGGTGGGGGCATGGGGTTGAGGTAAGGGCGCCTTGCTTACCTGTTCATGCACAGCTGCTCCTTCTGATCCCAGGAGGAGAAGATCTGGGTTACCTGTTGGGGTCAAAATCTGGGAGAAGTCAGCCACAAAGTGTGGACTTCGCTCTCCCTGTCGTGTGTTCCCCCAAGTGCTTCCACAGTGGTGCTAAGTGCCCTGTCTGTGTATGCACTCCCTAAGTCTTCACGGCAGGGAGCTGCTGGACAGGATTCTGTGCCATGCACTCTATCTCTAGGGTTGTGGGGTGATATCTGGAACCATTTGTAGAGCAGGTGGGCCGTGAGGCCGGCGCAGGGGTGGGTGCTCATTGGGTGCACCCCTGTTGGGTTCCTGTGGGCATGGCTACAGTTGTGGGGGGACGCCGGCATTTTTGCCTGCATAACTTTGCACCTCTTCTGGGGGTTGTTCCTGTGCTGAAACCACTTAGAGAGCCAGCTAATTGGTGCCGCATCTCACATCTCTTGGAACACCCACAATTACACCAGCATGGGTTTGTGCTGTTGCTCTGCTGGCAATACCACTGCAGTGCAGCTGCACTGGTGAAAACTGCCTTTACGCTGGCGTAACTTGGAATTATGCTGGCCTACAGATTAATCTGCTCCCTGAGCCAATTCTGCTCCCCCACCCCCATTTAGGATTGCACTGTGATATACATATTTGTGTATAACATAACAAGAAGAAGAAGAGATTGGATTTATACCCCGCCCTTCACTTGGAGTCTCAGAGCGGCTTACAAACTCCTCTCCCTTCCCCTCCCCACAACAGACACCCTGTGAGGTGGGTGGGGCTGAGAGAACTCTGACACAAACTACTCTTTCAGGAACAGCTGTGCCAGAGTTTGTGACTGACCCAAGGTCACATCAGCAGGTGCAAGTGGAGGAGTGGGGAATCAAACTCGGTTCTCCCAGACTGGAGTCCGCACACTTAACCACTACACCAAACTGGCTCTCAGCTAGCTCCTGAAAATCAATAACTAGCTCCTGAAAATCAATCTATTTGAAAAAGTCTTCATTTTTCTGAAACTCAAATCTTCTCTTTTCCCATAAAATCTGTATTTTACTACAGAAACTAATTCTATCACTCTCAATTATGTAATCTAGAAATATCTTCTATAAAAATAATGGAATGAATTGGCATTGTCTGGTGTGACAATGAAATGCTACTAGTAATTGTAGTGTTGCCTTATATATTATTGGATGCCTGTCAATATAATCCTGTGCTGATTTACTGTAGTCAAAACCCACTGAAATAACTGACCATCGACTGAAGTAACTTAGCATACACTCCATAGTCCAGTATGCAATTAATGGTTGTTTAGAAACATTCTTGTGACGTTGTTTGCTTTCTCTTTGTATATATTTCCTTTAGGGAAATGCAGGCATTGATGGAACAAAAGGCGAAAAAGGTGCCCCTGGTGAAAAAGGAGACCGAGGTCCCCTGGGATTGCCTGTAAGTATCTAGAAAGCAAGAGGACTTCAAAGTCATCCTTTGTAAAAGCCTTAAAAAGAAAAAAAGAAATAAGAAACTAAATTTGACACTTTTATACTTGAAATGGAAGCTATAGCAATACCATATAAAAACAACCACCGAAAACTACAGAAAATGTTTTGATTCCTCCATATTTTGATGACTTGGAAGATCTTGGGTTGGATCCTAAACTGCCAATCTGTCAAGTGCCATAGCAGTTTCACTTGGCAGAATGGCATTTCCATTTCCAGAACTGGGGAGGCTGATTTTTGGCAACTCTTCCTCTCATTGTAGACCCCCACATTGCTCTCCACACAGTTCCTGGGTGTCAAGTCACCTGCAAGAGCCCAATTTCAAGGGGTACAGAGGCTTCAGTGAAAAGAGAATGGTAGGAAGGTTGCTTTCATCTAGCATGATGGCACTCATGCTACTTAGGATCCGAGAGGAAATTTACTTGTGATGTTTTAACACATGTATTTTTACTTCCATCATAATGTGCAGTTGCCAGCTCTAATGCCAAGACACGCAAGAAAGGACGGGAAATAACTTACAGAACTCTGCTCATCTATTAAAAGTGGGATCTAGTATAGGCATAATATAGATCTGGCATAGGTCTTTTTCCAAACAAATCCATTGATCCACAGTATTCTGGCAGTGAGCTCTTTGCTATAAAATATATAATACATTTCCTGTGTAAAATATAGAATCATATAAGCATTGAATTTCTGTCTCTCACACACACAAGCACACAGAGAGAGACTTTCATCAGCCTAGATAAATTAAAGTGTTTTTAAAAAATACAGTGTGTTCTTGGTTAATGGATCCTTTGTGGATTTCTTCACAAGACCAGGTTTTAGGTATTCAAGCTAATTACTCTCTCCAATTCTAAGGATATTTGTGGCAGTGTGTCCAGCCAATATGTATTTCTATCTAGAAATGACATTTAGCTGGCTTTTGACAAAGACAGGATACTGGACCAAATTGCCATTTGGTCTTACTTATGTGGGTGGTGGTGATACGGTACCTTTATCATAAGCAGCCTACATAACTAAGCCATTAAAAAAAAGAAAATGGCTACAACAGCCTCGGTCATGTATTTAAATATTTATACAGAAACCACTGCTGTAATACTCAAATGAATGTTGTCAGGGACACATAGCTGGGATGCACATGATCTTCTTTGTGGTGTCTGTACGGTTCGACACTTGGGTTTCAGGCTGTGCTCAAACCAGACCTCAGAGAATAAAAGAGCTAGCCTCTGGTGTTTTGGGATGCTTTTCTCTCGTGGTCTGGGGAGCAGGCAGTGACTGTCCATGCCTGTAGCTGAAGAGAAAGAACCCTCACACACAGTTCCTTCTTGACCGCTGCATCGCTCACACCTTGCTGCGTTTCTTCTTCTTGAGCTTCCTCTGAACTTTTCATCTCTACCTTTGATCTTTGATCTTCTCATTTACCTATACCAAAAGAAATATTCTGTGAGTTCTAATTCTTTTTCCTTCACCTACCCTTCCCTTGCCCCCCGCCGGGCGCAGCATATGGAAGGGATGACTTTCTTTTAAAAGTGCCATGGCTGCTGGGCCAAGCTTCCCTCGACACAATCTTTGCCTTTCTTGCCTTGGCGAAAGCCACAGGGTTGAAGCCTGTTCTCACTGTGCAAACTTCACTAAACAAGCCAGGAAGAATAGAGCTGCCGGTCTACGGACTTTTCTATTAGAGGCTTTGCTTCACCTGAGCATGTCACAGTCTTCAACTTCACTGGCTACACAGCCTCCCCCGCCTATGAGGAGAGATTCGGATGTGAACTGTTTCATCTCCTTCCGTGCTGAAGAAACAGAAGCCTGAAAAATCTTCAAAGAGGTCATTGGGTTCTTCCTTGGATGCCCTGAAATTGAAACTGTCGATACTGGCATTTGCCTCAACACCAGCCACACCGTTAAACACCACACACACTGATGTCAAAGCCAAAGGTGCTTTGACATTAACACCTCAGTAAGAGCAGGGGACACAGCAGTACCAACTTCAACTCTCTAGGAACCAGCCACTTCCCTCCCGGCAACCCATACTGAGCTGCCTCCAAGACAGTAAGTCTGCCTTGTGCCATCAAGGTCTCCTTCTGTATGCAGCCTTGCTCCTGCGAACACTATCGCATCCGAGACTGCCTACCTCCAGGAAGGATGGCCCTTGCATCAGGAGCCCCACTATTCTTTGGAAGCCCATGAGACATCATCTGTTACAAGGGACCACCACCACTTTTAACAGCTGATTGGGCACAGGCAGCGTGCACCAGTGTAATTGCTCCCCTACTATAGGAGCTGTCATGATCATTATTGATGAAATTACTCTTCAGATTCAAGATCCCCCTCTCACCATTGTTCCAGGTCTTGACATTATCCTTGGCACACTCGCCTTTCCCGGTCTCTGACGCGGTTGACCCATTGATCCTGAGGGAGATCTCACACCAGGTCTCAGACACTCCATCACTGACATCGAACCTCCTGCTGTTGCCTGATATACCACAATCCCCTACCGATGCCTCCATCTCTGCGCCAATCCCGATCAGTAACATAGAAAGCTGAAAGGGATTTTTCATGCCCTTACCCTGTGTCATGCACAGGGGAATCCACTGTGCATGCCTACAGGGAAGGGCATGAGGATCCCAACAGTTTTGTTCTGACCACTGCGCTGTTCGGACCTCTCTCCTTGCTTTGATCGGTAACTACCATGTCTTCTAAATACCTTCTCTTGGACAATTCTCCTTGGACTTGAAATGGATAACAACAGTTTATCTGGTGGGTTAGTGGCTTGGCCCCCTTTGTCATGCCTGCCCCTGCTGATGTCATGCCTGCCTTTGCTGATGCCCCTGAACAGGCTCCTGAGGACCCTGAACAGGCTCCTGAGGACAGTACTGCAGCAGAAAGGCAAAGACTGGATCCTGTAGCTGAAAGCTATCTAAGTGGTGAGGAGGATAGAGCCTCCCAGGGAACACCTGCAAGGGATCAGTCTCTGCTGCAGCCCAGTAATTCATCATCAGACTCGCCTCCACCTGTAACCAGGCTCAGGAATGTAAGAACACAACAGCTGAGAGAGCGAAGGCAGAATGCACGCATGCGTGCCAGAAGATCTCTTAGCCCTGATTACTGACAGGATCCTGTCCTCACTCCTGGCTAGCTAATGAGTTGATTAGCTAGCACTGTATATATGCAAGTCTGTTGCCAGCAGTCATTTGTGCTGGCAACGTCGTTTGTTCAGGACCTGAATCCTTGCATCTCTGCTCCAAACCTTGTGGAATTCTTCTCGGCTTGATCCTCGGCTTTTGACCTTTGGCTTCGTTGACCCTGCGTTCATCTCTGACTCCTCTGGTATTGTTGTGATTTATGGACTTGAAACTTTGGTATATCTGACCCTGCTTTTGGACTGTGATTTAAACCTGCTTGAACCTTGCTACCTGATTTGCCCGGCTTGACCTCGGACTGTTCCTGGACTTTTGCTTGCTTGTGTCACACCCCCTGGTCCTGCCGTGACACCCTTCTTGCCACCCTCTGTTCCCCCTAAGAATTGTGTCCAGGCTGCTCCACTCTAGCCTATGGCCAAATGTTGGAGGTTATTCAAACGGTGCCTCAAATGCAGTAGCAAAATTGCACCCCCTGATGGACATTCCCTTTGCCAGCTTTGCCTTGGGGAAGCCTACTGTATTGAGTCCTGTGTACATTGTTCTAAATTCTTCAAACAAATGAGAAAATTGAGCAGCTAGACTACAAACTGAGCTCCTCAAATTGGCACTTTCCCCCCGATGGCATTATCGCATGAAATCTCCCGTATCGACATCAACAACTGCTATGTCGCCGGTATTGACTCCTTCCAATGCCGATCAGCTGGTGCCAAAATGCCCGGTTTCAGCTATTGAATCGGATAACCCTACTCCTGCCAAGAAACACAGGGAAGGTAAGGAGCATAAGTAAGACAAGTTAAAGAAGTGCAAGAAGGACATGGAGAAGTCCAAGAGCTCTCCATTCAAGGCTAACCCACCACTACACCATGTGTCGAAGCCTCCTCTCACGCCTCTGTCTCAGACTATTCAACTCGCCCATTCGGAGCCAGTCCCTCACGAAAGTGGCGTCACATCTAGCACAACCCATATGGCTCTCTGATTCTTATCACGAGATGGATTTAACTCAAAGATCCCATTCCTCTAGCGCCGAAAGCATCCACACCGAAAACAGGGATTGGAATACTGGATCCTTTCATCCTTCTTCTCCACACCTTCCCACCATTGCTTCTTCAGTGATCAGGATTGATCACCGAGCTTACAGCTTCCTCCACCACCTCCTATCCCATGGGTTCTGACTCAGTGGCAGTACAAGTATAGAGCCTATCCACTTTCTTCTACTGTTTCCTGGCTTTTGGGTTGGGTGGCGATAGATTGGGATTGATAGTTCACGTCTTCCCACCTTTCTCATTACTGAGATCCTACTCCGAGACCAGAACCAACCTTTCTAAGACCACTGCCCCCGACAGATCAGCTTCACAAGCACATGATGAAAAACAAAACCTCACCTTCAATACTAATACAACTGGCACCGAGGGCCCTGACACCGATGCACCCCTTGAACCTGTCTGACTCCAGAGAATCATCCAACAATTCCACTCACGACTCAGGGGATGAGGGATCGAATCATAACTCCAATACCGATCCATCCCCAACACCTAAAGTGATGGATGATCTCTCTATCTCTCCATCAGAGGTCCTGAAATCCTATGGTGACTTTATCAAACATATGGTTCACACACTAAACTTATCCATGGTGCAACCTCCCCCCGCTGTTACAGATACAATTTTTTTATATAGTCCAAATGGATACGTCAGCAGCTGTTGCTTTACCTATGACTTCAGTTCTCCTCCAGTGCCAGTTTGGTGTAGTGGTTAAGTCTGGGAGAAGCGGGTTTGATTCCCTACTCCTCCACTTGCACCTGCTGATGTGACCTTGGGTCAGTCACAAGCTCTGGCACAGCTGTCCTTGAAAAAGAGCAGTTTCTGTCAAGAGCTCTCTCAGCCCCACCCACCTCACAGGGTGTCTGTTGTGGGGAGGGGAAGGGAGAGGAGTTTGTAAGCCGCTCTGAGACGCCAAGTGAAGGGCGGGGTATAAATCCAATATCTTCTTCTTCTCCAGGCTGCCTCCACTTCTATTTCATCTCAGAGAATCAGCCAAATGTATAAAATCCAAGAAGTGAGGGTGGAATTCCTGTTCACACATCCCAAACTTAATTCAGTCGTGGTCACCTCCTTCTCTAAAGGCAGAAATACCCACTCCACACCTCCTGACAAAGAGGGAAAGAAGTCAGACTCTCTTGGTCACAAATTCTATTTTGCAGGTGCTTTAGGCATCAAGGCCTCTAATTATGCCACCTCTATGAGCAGGTATCAATATGCCCTCTGGGAACAACTTTCTGAATTTATTACGTCCTTACCTGAGGATATGACCCACCAGGCTAGACACGTACAAAAAGAGGGAATGCTATTAGCGAAAGAGCAGTTGAATTCAGCCAAGCACACATTGGATATTTCAGTCAAAACCCTCACCTCAGCTGTAACTCTATGCCACCACTCTTGGCTGTGCTCTACTGCCCTCCAACAAGACACCAGGTCATATGTGGAAGACCTTGAAGGGGAAGGATTATTCAGCTCCACTACAGATACTGTCCCCCAGGAACTTGATAAGAGCATCAAGACTTCTCGTAACTTAGAGGTATCTTCCTCAGCCAGACCTTCAAAACCAAGGTCATGGAATAAACCATGTTTTCGGCGACCTTTTAACAAACCATCTCCTGACCAACCTTGGCATCCGAGATCACCACATACTCCATCTCAATCATCTTACAGATCTAAACCTAAATTCTCCTTTACTGCACAGCCCAGGACCAAGCCTCCCATGGGTCCAAAACAGAGCCTTTGACTTGATACACCCTCTCCCCTCCAAACCCACATGTCTCCACCCATACTTACCTGCTTGGAGATGGATCACTTCGGACATGTGGGTGCTTTCCATCATTTCGGAAGGATATGCAATAGTTTCTTCATACACCAACAATCTCTGTTTTTGTTCTCTACTCCCTCCATCTGCTGTCCTGCAGGAGGGACTCTATTGGACAAACATGCAATAGAACAAGTCCCCCCCCCACAACAACTGACACCATGATTTCTACTTCCACTATTTCACGGTCCCAAAGAAAAACTGAGCCCTCCGCCCCATTATGGACCTCAGGGCACTAAACTGGTTAATCACTAACAAAAAATTTCAGATGACATCACTCCCAAATATCCTTCTCCTCCTATGGGAAGGGGCCTGGATGGCAACTCTAGATTTGCAGGGTGCTTATTTTCAACTGACCATACACCACAGTCACAGACAATTTCTCCAGTTACCCATAGGAGAACAGCATTACCAATACAAGGCTCTCCCCTTCGGCATATCAACAGCCCCACGCATATTCACAAAGACTATGATAGTAATCGCAGCCCATCTTTGTCTGCAAGGAATAAAGATCTTTCAATTTATAGATGATTGGTTGCTCATAGCAGACTCCAGAGCCACCCTCCTGCAACACATAGATAACTCTGAACCTTTTGCATACCCTGGGCCTCCAGGTGAACCACAAAAACCCCAAGCTGTCTCCCTCCACAAGAGTTCAATTCATTGAAGCAATGCTGGACTCTTGGGCCTGTAAGGCTTTTCTCCCTCCTCAAAGAGCAGAGAACACGGTAGCCTTAACCTACCAGATCAGAGTTCAGAAAGATGCTTCAGCTCTCCAAATCCAGCACCTGTTGGGCATGATGGCAGCCACAACCTCAGTCATTGTCTTCACCAAACTCCACACGACACACCTTCAACTTTGGTTCCTGCAACACTTCAAAACCTCAATATCACCATCAATCAGGACACTTTTGCCCCTCCCCCATTCTAGCCTACCTGGGATGGTTGGAACACCACCGGAACCTCCTAGCGGGAGTACCTTTTCATCCTCCTGCCCCATCCTTGACAATGATGACAGACACCTTCTTATGGGGCTGCGGAGCCCACCTAAACAGCCTCTGCATAGGTGCCAACTGGGAGCCACACCTCTCCCACCATCACATCAATTACTTAGAACTACTGGCGATCCAATACACCCTCCAATCTTTCCATCACTTGGTAACTCATCAAAGTGATCTTGATCCTAACAGACAGTACAACTGCCCTATGCTACATAAATCCGCAAGGGGTCACAGTTTCGAGACACCTCTGCAACCTCGCTCTGGAGATCTGGGGAGAATGTCAATTGCTAGGCATCTTCCTGATAGCCTCCCACCTCCCCAGCATTCAGAATGTCATAGCAGATTTCCTGAGCAGAGGGGGAGTCTCCCTCCACAAGTGGGAACTAAACTGGAAATACCTCCAGTTTTTGACATGTGGGGTCACCCAACAGTAGATGTCTTTGCAACCAGACACAACAAGAAATGCCCCAGATTCTGCTCCAGGGCAGGCTCAGATCCACTCTCCCTCAGAGATGGATTCTTTTACCCTTGGTTCCATCAGCATCTCTTCCTCTTCCCTCCTATCCCACTAATCACCAGAGTGGTGAACAAAATCATGAGGGAAACTCCAAGGTGCATTCTAATAACACCATAGTGGCCCCACCAACATTGGTTCTCAATGCTCTTAGACCTTTCCAAAGGATCTTTCCACCACTTCCCAGTAGCGATGGATCTTGTGCTATCTCAAGGAGGCTTGGTGTTGTACCCCAATGTCCCACACCTGAACCTTACAGCATGGAGGATCCTTTGATGGATCTGCAGCAAAGGATAAATCACTGAGTTGGGGAATGCTTTCTCCTCACATCTAGGCATGCGCAGTTGAGGCCTGCTTCCCAGAATGTGGGGGAAAACACACCAGAATGCCAGAAGCTAGCTCTTTTATTCTCCAAAGTTGGGTTCAAGTGTAGGCTGAAACCCAAGTGTGTTTCTGCGCAGATGATCACTTGAAGATCATCAGTTATAGATAAGCAACCTGGTTTTTTTACAGTCATGGGGCCACAGCAGCTATAGTTAACATGCAGTGGACAGAGGTCATGGGTCCTAAGCAGCAACTTAGGCACAAGTGACCCAACACCCTTACTGACCAGCAGTGCTTGACAGCAGCAGGGCATCAGGTCTCTGGAGCAGCACTGGAATAGCTAGAACACCCTATATTTGCTACTCAGTGGCTGCAGCTTCTTACTTCCTTTAGTTAAACTTTGCCAGCCACAATTGAACCACATCTCTAATTCAATAAATATCAATACATATATGCAATATTTTTGAATGATCAAAGCATTTTACATATGCTATCTCAATAATTTCTATAACTCCTTTGGTAAATTAAGTTGTATTATTCCCATACTGGGGCTGAGAGTTAATGGCTTTGCAATAAGGCCAGGTTTTGTGGAGCATGGCTTGGTGCCATTTCTAGTACTGTATCATTCAAGGCCATAGAGCTGGAATCAGTACCAAGCCATGCTCCACAAAAAGCATTATACCCAACTTCCTGCTGCCCACGGCAGAATTTGGAACCTAGTACTACATATGTATGCAAAGATGTACCCTGGTCATATCTTACTTCATGGAGCTCCTCTGATCACAGGATTGCAGCTGCCCTATTCTCCCTCCCCCTTTGTGCTAAATTAACAGCTGTTTGGTGGTAACAGACCAATGGAGGGAGGTAACAGCTCAATAAGGAGAATTCAGTTGTCCATATGTGGACCATGGGCCACATGTTCAGCCCTCGTTATTGTAGAGGATTCAGTGACATTACAAATACTAGACATCAAAAGCAAAATGGATAGGAACAAATCTAGAAAAGGACCCAAAACAACTCTAAAGCAAATATTGCCAGATGACATTGCCTGGAGCCTGACAATGCAGAGATCTCATCCTTTGCAGCTGTGTAATTGCTTTTTCATTGTGTCTGTTTTTACTACCTGCATCCAATACACTTTTCTGACAATGTGCATGTCTTTGTTTAATAACTGTCAACATTTCATTATGATTTTAGCCATAAATGTTAAATGACTTCAAAATTCATTTTGGGGAGCTCAGGGATGTTATCAACAGAACGCAAGATGTAAAATACACTAAAATGTTGGGATGGGGGAGGTTGCTGGACCAATTGGTAGGTGGAAATACAAAATTTAACCATGTTTTTTGAGCTTCACACAGAACCAAAAACTCAGTGAAGCTTGATCAGGACCAGAGAAAGAAATGCTCATCTCAAATAAAAATATATTTACTAATAAATATAGTTATCAGATCATTATTCCTAATGAATATATTTTCTAAGGGCCTATGTTGACATAATACTATATAACTTATCTTCTTGTATATGATGGTTTGTACATTCTGGCCCTGAATCCGATCTAGCCATGTGCAACATGGAGAACCAATAGGGATGTGTGTTGCTGCAGCATGCAAAGATCTAGCCAATGGAATCTGGGTGAAAACCATAATGTGGATACAGTCAGATGTGTGTCCGCATTGGCGTTGTGAATGAAAGCATGTTACCAACACATGAGTCTCTCTTGCTGGATTATTATGAGTGTCCTACTCATGTGGATGCATCTCTAGATTAAATGAGCCTAAATTTCCAGAGCTATGTCCAATTATCACTGCACATTTCTGGAATACTGATGCCATTCTGTATAAGTAGCCCTGTTTGGATTTATGTGGGTATATGTGAGGATTTAGCATAATCAAGGATTGTAACTAATATGTCTAAATCGGTATGCGTGTGGCATCAGTGATGGTAAATTCATCATGCAACCACCTTTGACAGAGATGAAAGCACAAAATGATATATGGGAACTGTTATGTTTGTCATATACACTAAACTATAATGGTTTTTAAAATTATGAATGATGTGAAGACAGATTATTTTCCCCTTCTTACCGCTAGACCTCGGGGTTACCCACTGAGAGAAAATGGAGTAGGTACCAAACACACAAAAAAGTACTTAACAAATTATATAGAGAATTAATGAAAGCAACTCATTAAAATGGCTGTAAAATGGTTAAACAAATCTATAGAAAATTGTTCTATCTTCTTCATGGTCTCTGTGCATCACATCCATGGCATAAGGCGCCTGCACTGACCCTAACCGGTAACTTACAAGCTCCATAGAAAAGGATTTTTGCACCCTTTCCCTGGTGCATTTGCAGGAACTCCCACTGTGCATGCTCACAGGGGCAGGGTACAGACATCCCACCAGTTTTTTTCTGACTGCTGCACAAGTAGGTCAATCTCCTAAGCACTACATTCAGTGAATTTACCTTTCGACCATAGCTCATTTTCTTCGACTTTCTGCTCAATTCCATCCAAACTCTCTTCTTTCTCCAGCTTTATACCTACAAAAAAAAGAGAACCATTTTTCTCAGAACGTCTATCTTCTGCCCTCCCCAACCCCTTCCCCATCCCAGTCTGCGTGGGGGTTCTTCAAGCGGAGTTCCTTGTATGGGAGCAAGCTCATTCCAATGGACAGCCATTCCTTGTGCCTCCTGTGTCTGGGGAAAGCACAACAGACAGACTCCTGTGTTCATTGCTCAAAAATTTTGAAGCAAACTGAGAAAAACCGAGCAACAAGACTCCAAGTGGTATTATTGAAATCCACCTTGGCCCCTTCCAAAATGGCTGCAGAAACTTATACCATTGAGGAAACTGGCAAATTGACTGGCATCAACAGGGCATATTACGACTCCAAGCCAGACCTTGTATACCTTGACAAAGACCCTACCCGACACAGGTACATTGACTTTTAAGTGATTGGGATTGACCTCCAAGCGTAGAAGGAAGAAAGACCGCAAATTGGGCAAGCACAAGGGCCCACAGACATGCCAACAACAGAAGTCCCTGAGCCCCACTTCAGGCTCTGTTACTTGCAAACCTACCACCACCAAGTTTCCGATAGCAGGACTGAAGCCAACTTCAATGATTCCACCTCCTCAGCTGCTCAGCTCACCGATCCATCGGTTGAACTCTCCAATATCAAAACCCTCAGCAACAATCACTCTACTTTTTGGAGTCTGAGGCAGATGAGATAAACCTCACACAGCGGATCTCACCATGCACCTCCTGATGCAGTTCGACAAGCTGAGAGAGCTCCCCACTAAGGTCAACAATTGGCTCCCATCACTGACACTGATTCGGTGACAGCTGCTCAGACGCCTCCCTAGCCTCACCACTGTCCCACCTCTTCTCAAGGTTGAGGCTATCCAATGCAGGATAAAGGAGCATCATTCCGGTGGCTGACTCCTCCCCAGATGACGCCCTGGGACCAGAGGCAGCTCTAATACCTCTATAGAGCTTTTCCCATCAACCAACCTTCCTTTGGCTTCAGATGAGGGGACCCCCTGATTGGGAACAACATTCTATTATCTCCCATTGCTCCAAGTCCCCACTCAGACCTGTGCAGCCACCAGCAACTATGACCTCTGGGACATCGGCATCAAAAGGGCATCCGTGCAGGCCCAGAAGCGCATTCTGGGAAGATGACTACAGCATCAACTGTGATATCAGCATTGACGCCATGCAGACCACAGTTGCCTCCAATGCGTACCATTACTCAACACACTTCCATCGGACTCAAGACCCTCTGGTGCCAAAGACCTACATAGTGCTTTCGGTGATAACTCCAATGACAATGACTCAAAACACCAGACCCTACGTTTAGACCCCATCTGGACAGGTGAATGAAGATCTGCCCATCTGAACCTCCAAGGACCTCAAACCCTATGGAGATCTGCTCAAGAGGATGGCCCACATGCTGGGTCTCGCTATCATCCAGCTTCAACCAGAAATTACAGACCTGGTTTTCAATATAGTGTAGTTGGATACTTCTACTGTCATAGCCCTCCCTATGACATTGGTCATGCTTCAGGCAGCCAAGGTCCCTTGGGATAAACCGGTGACAACATCTGTCTCCTCAAGGCACCCAGACCACCTATAATAAAGTGCAAGAAACCAGGGCCGGATTCTTGTTTTGTCACCCCAAGCCCAACTCCCTAGTGGTGACCTCCTCCTCCAAGAGCAAACATATTCAACACCAATGGACAAGGAGGAAAAGAAACTGGACTTCTTCACCAAGACACTTACTTTGGCCATCACCCTCCAGAGGCATTAATGGCTTCAGTTGACGGCTCTCAACCCAGATAAAAGGGCATGCATTGAAGATCTTCTATTCAGTGGTGTTGGATTATTCCACTCAACAGTGGACAGGGTGCTACAAAACATGGGCAAAAGTATGAAGGCCTCACGTAACCTGAGCATCATGGCCACCACCCACACCTACAAGCCCTGGTCCTGGTCCAGGTCATGGTCTCAGTGCTCATCTAGCAGGTCCTCACCAGATGAACCATGGAGAGCTCAACAACCACAAACTGGGCATAAGCCATTTTACAATCCCAAAACCAAATTTTCTGGGACACAGCAATCATCCAGACTGAAGACCCCCAGAATCTCCAAGCAGAGCCTTTGACTCTCCGGCCCTCATTTCACTGGAGACACTGTCAACCCTCCACCAACCCCGTGTCTTGCCCACCTGCCTCTACCCCTTCCTGTCATCTTGGAAACAGATCACATTGGACAACTGGGTCCTCTCTATAATCTTGCAGGGATACATTATAAGATTTCCTCAGTTGCCCCCACCCTGTGGTTTGTCGCCATCCCCCCATGAGACATCTTCCAGGAGGATGTGAAATTTCTACTAGGCAGAGCCAGTGCCCCCAATCAAGGGGGCATGGCTTTTACTCCTGGTATTTCACTGTCCCCAAGAGAGATGGCGGCATCCGACCAATAATGGACTTGCAGGCACTGAACAGATTCATCATCTACAGTAAGTTCCATATGATGACCCTTCACCACATCCTTCCATTATTCAAGGAAGGGATCTGGATTGCTGCATAGATCTGCAAGACACATACTTCCACCTGATTCATAGTGGGGCAAGAGCATTACCAGTATAGGGTCCTTCCTTTTGGATCTCCACTGCACTGCGGGTGTTCACAAAAACAATGGTGGTGGTTTCAGCTTACCTCTGTTTCCAAGGCACTGTCATCAATCCCTATATAGACAAATGACTTCTGGTGGCTGACTCAGAGGAACATCTGGAAAACATCACAAACATCCTGGCATTACTATGAGACCTACACCTGAAGGTCAGCTTCAAAAAATTCAGTCTCACTCTAGCCAGACAGGTCCAGTTTATCAGAGCCCTTCTTAATTCCAGGGCCTGCAGAGCATTCCTACCACCCAAAGGGTCTCTTCAATAGTCCCCTGATCCAACAAATCAGATCTCGACAGCTTACAAGAGCAATCTCCATCCATCGTCTGTTGGGCCTCATGGTGGCTACAATGGTCGTTCTGGTCTTTGCCAAACTTTGGATTAGAACCCTCCTACTCTGGTTCCTCAGACACTTCAAACTCCCCCCCCCCCCAGACACCCTCAAAACATGAAACTCAGTCTACCACAGTATGTGCTTAACTCCCTGTCCTGGTGGGAGTGTGAACCCAGTCTAATAAAAGGTGCCCTGTTTCAATCTCCCTCCCCCATGGAGACTAAGTATGGATGCTTTTCTCTGGGGATGGGGAGCACACCTAAGGGGCATGTGTGTGGGAGCAGAATGGGAACCCCATCAGCTCCATCACCACATAAATTATCTGGAGCTCCTAGCAATCAATTTCTCCCTCCAGTCTTTCCTTCCTTCACTGGAAGGGAAGGTAATGTCAGTCCTCACAGACAACATCACGACCCTGATCTATATAAACTGCCAAGGGGGGGATGGTGTCCAGGAAACTCTTCCACCTAGCAATCAACCTGTGGACCTGGTGCATAACACAAAAATTTCCTCATAGCCACTCACCCAGGGAGCACAGAACATCCAAGTGGATCTTCTCAGCAGGGGAGGGGCACTGCTGCATGAGTGGGAGATTAATTGGACCTACTTACAACTGGTGTTCAACAAATGGGGCCAACCACCGATAGACACCTTCGCCGAGGAAACATTCACCACTTTCCATCATCTGCAGAACTCCTCCTTAACCAATAAGGCATGGTCCTCTACCACAGTGTTCCTCATCTTAAACTCATAGCCAGGCAGATCTCCTGGGACTCTTTCACGAGAGAGTGAGGGAAGGGATGAACAGCCAGAAACCCTCCACTAGGAAGTCTTATGCCTACAAATGGAGCAAATTCCTAACCCACATTGAAGGGATGGGGACAACTCCAGACAGAGCTGATCTTCCCTTGATTTTTTACTATCTGCTCACCCTTATTGATGCAGGCATGAGTCACTGCTCTCTAAAGGTTTACCTCGTGGCCATATCGGTGCACCATCAAAATGTTGATGGCTACTCCATATTCACTCACCCTAATACCAGACAGTTCTTGAAAGGCTTCCTTCATATGTACCCACCAGTCAAGGATCCAACCCCAGCATGGGACTTACCTCTAGTCCTCCAGAACCTGACTAGGAGATCCTTTGAGCCCATGGTGAAATATGACCTTCAGCTCTTGGCCTGGAAGACAGCCTTCCTAGTTGCCATAACCTTGGCCAGCTGGGTAGGCGAACTCTTGGCACTGAGATATGACCCACCTTATCTCCATTTCCACGAGGAAGGGGTCTTGTTAACACATGACATAAACTTCTTGCCCAAAGTAGTATTGGAATTCCATCTCTATGTGGACATCATGTTGCCAACCTTCTTCCTGGACCCTAAAGATGATACAGAGAGACGTTTCCATTCTTTGGATGTCAGGAGGGCTCTCCTGTTCTACCTGGATAGGACGAGAGCTATCCATAAAGACACACAGCTCTTTATCTTATATGGAGGACAGAAGAAAGGACAGAAGATTTTGGCCCAGAGACTGTCAAAATGGATCGTCAAGACGATCAAGTTATGCTGTCTCTTAGCCAAATGCCCTCTGCCGGGACCCCAAGGGCATTAGCTGCATCCACCACCTTCTTCAGAAGTATTCCTCTGCAAAACATTTGGAAGGCAGTCGCATCATTATTTTGCATTAAATTGCATATCCTGGTACATATAGGAAAGATATTTGCAGTTTCTGCCTGGTGGTTGTTTCCATGTTCAAAAGACATGAAAATCTCTGTGTAACAAATACCACATTTGTTGTCGTTGTTCAGTCCCACAATCAAGTCCGACTCTTTGCGACCACATCACGTTATGCTCTGGAGTTTGCTTAATTTCATGTTCGTTGCCTTGATAACACTGTCTAACCATCTCATCCTTTGCTGTCCCCTTGTTCTTTGACCTTCAATACCACATAATCCATGTTAAATTGGATGCACATGAATTTATGCTAATCCTCATTATGGTTGCTAGAATTTCTCTCTTACTGTAATCTGACAATGTTTTTATACAAAACTTCACAACACTTACTGTGATCACATGTTCATTTCTGAAACTACTTTGCATAAAAGATACAGCTTTCTTTTGAAGCTGTTTTCAAACATAGTTTCAGTTTAGTTCCAATTCTTTTATCAATTACTAGTGTTTAGCCACTTAACTAAAGAAAAACAGGTTGCCTACCTGTAAAGGTTATTCTTTGAGTAGTCTGTGCATTCACACTGGTGGTCACACAACTTCAATTTGGAAACTTCCAGAGAGATTTCAGACCCAAATGTCCTTTCCCCTTAGAGATACAATTCTGTCTGTACATGCCCAAGGGTCATGCCTTCCCATTCAGTTCCTTCCAAAAAAAGGTACACCACAGCAAGTTAAAAGTGCCTGTTATGGCCATGTGAATGCACAAATGACCACTTGAAGAACAACACATATGTGAAAAAACAATTTCTAATTATTTGAGGTCTCTGCATCATACTGATAGGAGTAGACTAGTAAACTCACCTATTTGGAGGATGTTACAGATGCATCTAGGAGAAAGGGGTGTTGAGCACTGGTGTGCCAAAGGACCATCAAGGGCATAGTGCCACATGAAAGTGGAAGGCTGAGTCCAGTTGGCTGCTCTTCAGAGTTCAGGAAGAGGAATCTCTTTGAAGGCTGAGGATGTGGTAAAAGCCCTGGTAGAATGAGCTAATTGTCCCAAGAAGAGGTTTCAGGGGAAGTTTATAACAGAGCTTGGTGGTTAATATCACTCAATGGCTCAAGATCTAGGATGATACCTTATCTCCTTTCTTTGGGTCTGAGTAAAACAGGCCATGGTCTTTTCTGAAGGAGGCAGTTTGGACTAGGTAGAATGACCATGCTCTCCAACGTTACAAAGGATGTATGGCCCTCCCTATTTTCAAAGCTGTATTTGGGAAGTAAGTGGGGAGAACCAAGAGTTAAGACACAATCCAGAGGCTGCCTTTGGTAGAAAGGTGATGTCCAGCCACAAGACCACCTTTTTGCTGTAAAAAGGAGTTTTCTGAGCAGAGTGCTGATGTAATTGGCTCTCCTTGCTGAGAAAACTGCAGCCGGAAGAGTCACTTTATGAATAGGCAGATTAGGCTGCTAGTGTTTAAGGGCTCAAATAACTGGGCTACAAGTTGGATGAGAACAAGATGGAAGTCGCATGCAGGTTTAAAGTGGAGAGTGGAACCAGTGATACCCCTGAAGAATCACTTCAGCAGAGATTGGGTAAAGAGTTAGTGACCCTGGATGAGAGAGTGTGAAGCTCCAAGGACAAGTAGGTGGACTTTAAGAAATAAATATGCGAGCCTAGAGAATGCATGTGGAACAAGTACTCTGTGATGGAAGTCATTGGATTGGTGGGATGGGTCCTATCTCTGTGTAGAAGCAAAGGTGGTGAATGCTTCCAGTTACCCTGATAGAACTGTCGGGTTGATGGATGGATGGCATTCAAAATTACCTGAAGTTGGTGAAGAAGTAAAAACTCTGCCTGGAACATCCAGATATTTTAGTGTGCTGGCCAGTCAACAAGAGATTTGTGGAAGGATGAGGACTTGCATGATGTAGCAGAGAAGGACTTGCAAGATTATATGTGATCCAAAGGAGGACAAGGTATTCTGGTCTAATGTGAGAAGTCATGAGATGCAGTTTCAGTTGCTGTCAGGACTGGAGTATCCATGACCATACAAACAAAAGGTTCCTGTGTGCCTTCTGGTGGAGATGCAGGAGAAGAAGACAATGGGCAGGATGTTGTGGCTGATGGCAGCAATAGCAGAGATTGGATGAGTAGATCCCCCCAACAAGCATATTGATGTGCACGATTCCCAGAACCATGCATGGGAATGTATGTAAAGCAATGAAGTATTTTACTCTATTCTGATGGCAGTGCCATTTTTGTTCCCAGTAATAGGAAAGGTAATCATGCCTCTCGTATCCATGATACAAGGGTTGATGTGTCTAGGACTTCAAGGAGCAGCATCTGGAAAAACCTTATTATCAAGAGTAGAACAGAGATCTCTCCCGTAGCAAGATTGGTGGTGGTCTGTGAGGCAGAGGTGATTAGGAATATATTGATGAGAAGTCTTTCAACTGTCTCTCAGAGAAATAGCCAGTGAATTGGACAACTGGAGATAGGTCTGTATCAACCAGTGAAGTCTAGTGGTATTGTGTTTTGGAGAACCTTAATTATTGGCTATAGTTCCAGGGTCTGCTCAGGCAAGTCTTGGGCTGATGCGTCAGGAATATGCAGAGAAACAACCCAGTTGGTACCGACCTTTGGTTGGTGCTTCTCTTTGTACTTCCTTCTTGTTTCATCAACTGGGGACTGATATTTTTAAGACTTGTTGCTGTGCTGACTCAGTACCAGGGAGCCAGCCCTATACCTTTGGTGGGTTGGTGTCAAAGACTCTGGGATCAACATGTCTGGCATCAGAGTAGAAATAGGAGGCACCAAGATCAAGGTACATTTCTTCTGAGTGATTTATCCCAATCCTTCAGCCATTGCATCAGAGGCAAAGAGGGCTCCCACACAGAAGGTTGGTGCAGTGGACTCACTACACCATGTCTGTTTTGTAAATTTCAGACAATGAATACGACTTTTAAATGTTTGCTGCTCTTCCAAACATAGGAGACAATAATTGTAGCTGTCAGTTGAAGAGAACTCTCTCCTGATGCTGATGATGCTTTTTAAAAGTTGTCTTCTGAACCACATGAGGCACCACACAAGACTAATGAAAAGTACTGGGAAAGTGGTGAAAATTGGAGAGGGAAGGAGAAGGAGAGGACAATGGATTGTTTTCAAAAGAAAGCTTACCCTCAGAGAAAGGTGACTGTGAAGAGAGGTTGCCTGATGCTGTTATCACTGTCACAGATGAAAAAGAACTGAGCAGAGAGGTCTGACTCCTCCCCCTTGGGTATGAACAGAGCTGTGGTATCTGAGGGGAGAGGCCTTTCATGCATAAAAGTCAGCTCTAGAAGTTTCCGAATCATAGCTCTCTACACAGGCATGAAGCTCGTCTGTGTGATGTACAAAGACCACAAAGTAGTAACCGCATAATATAATATTATTGATCTGCACTGTTATCCACAACTGTTAACAGATTTAATGAAAAAAATTATTGAAGCTTGCTAAACAAAAGCCAGTCCCCGCACCAAATGTATTTATCGTTTCTCTCTTGTGTTCCCATAGCTACAGTTATTCAGAATGTAAAAACCTATTAGCATTATTCTCAAATTCCCTACCCATTTCATGCCCCATTAATTTCAACAGAATGCTGCCTATGAAGCACTTTATGATCATGTTATAAATATGCTTTGAAATATTTATGTAATTAATTTGCAGTGATCAGGGTAACGCAGAAATTTTATAGGATGACCTCTTAAATTCCAGTTCTGTTCAATATTAATAGCATAAACTCATTGAATTCAAGGAAGTATAAAGAGTACAATCATACAGCCAATGCTGACGCACATCTCAATGCACACCTATATCATCATTTTCATCTGTGTTTAATGTTTTTGCCCAGTATAACCAACCCAGGTTTAAACAGAACTTTTATCACCTTTGTTCTTGAACATTCAATCAAGATATGTTAACATTTAACTACCGGAGTATGAACTAGCTGTCTGGTTTCCATGCTTTCATCAGCGCTTAGATGGGACTGATTTGGGCTGAATTGTGTCTAAAGGCTTTATAGGGTTTTAGAGTTTGGGTTTCATTTATTTTTATCTGGGTTACTGGCCCCCTTCCAATCACTGGTGGGGAATGTGGAAGTAGGGTTGCCAGATCAAGGTTGGGAAACTGCTGGAGTTTTGGGGATAGAGCCTGGGAAGCGGAGGGACCTCAGTGGGGTACAGTGCCATAGAATCTACCCTCCAAAGCATTCATTTTCTCCAGGGGAACTGATCGCTGTAGTCTGGAGATGAGCTGTAATTCCGGAGAATCTCCAGGCCCCACCTGGAGGCTGGCATCCCTAATTTGTATTCTTTCCCCTCCATTTTACTGGATTATAATTCACTGGAACATTACTATAGTTCCAGTACACATAATGTTTGAAGACTCAAGAACCGTATTCCTTCCCCAACTGGTTCTTTTCTGTTTGAAAGTTGCTGAAATTAATATGGTTTCTTGGAGCCTACAATAAGATTGAGACTCAAAGCAACCTGCATCACTTCCAAAAATCTGTTTGAAAACACAACTGTACATTAGGACTCACTGTTATTACTGACCAGTCTGTGTCTGCTGATCCCTAGTTATGCTGTTGCAATCCCTATCTCCACCACACAGGCCAAGAACTACTTGTGGGGTTCTGATAGAGTATGTTAAGGAGTTGTATTCCCAAAGGGATCCTAAAGCAACTGGCCCATATTACATTAACTGTCTGTTTTTTGTTGGTTTCCTTGTAAGTGCCATCACCTGTCTTTGAGATCCAAGTTTTGTTGTTTTATTGTGAGCATATGTTTGTCCTGAGTCACCGTTTCACTCACCTCTTCCTTCCCCTCCTCACCCCCATTCCTCCTTGCCTTTTGTTAACCCTTCCCTGTCTGTCCAGGGTGCTTCAGGTTTAGACGGCAGGCCTGGCCCACCGGTGAGTTCCATTTCTCCATTACCCTACATTCCTCTTTCCTAATATCGTGATTTGTCTTCTTTGTCCTGCCACAACCTTATCTGTACCATTGTCTTTCCAAAAAGGTAGGATAGGAGAAGCGAAAATTCTGCATTTTGATGTAATTAGGACCATAAAGTTATGAAGCACAACCTTATTCACATGGATCCAAGGATATAGCCCTAAAGACAATCCAATATATTTGTTAAAAATTGTGATAAATTAAACTTTGACATGTACACAGAATTAATATTATATACCTCTGTCCTCATACTGTGATACGCTCACAGTCTTCTCTCCCATGTAAGACTTAACTAAAGCTCTCAGTCACAGTAATGCTTGGTATGAACGCTATATGAGCAAAGGGCAGTCCGGTGTAGTTTTTATTTCAACTGCAGTCAGTTCATTGCAACCAGTTTCTTAAACTGATATATAGTATTTTGCACACACAGGTGATATAGAAATAAAACATATTGTCATTTTGTGAATGCTGTTATACAACCACACTTGATGTGCTTTCACATCTACCCAAGTGATCTTCTCAAATCCACCCATGTGAAATGGGCAATGATTGTGAGTTTCATGTTATTAATCTGAACTGGCTGGTGACCTAACTTTAATGATACTGCTGTTAGAGCCAGTTTAGTCACACTAAGACTAAACTGGTGACCTAGCAATAATCTTGACACCAAAACTCTTGGATTCTATTCCTGCTTCAGTTATGGAGTTGTACTCAAGATCTGAAAGTCAGTTCATATGGCCTATTCTCTGCAGATAATAAATAATTCCTGATTCACAGATTCACATTCTTGCAGTAAATCAGAATGTGCAATGAACTGAAAGACCACAAACTACATTTTGCAAAAATATTGGAAGAGTAACTTCTTTTTTACTCTGGGATGTAATCATAAAAACATTAGAAGGATTGAGTAACTTTGGATAAAATGTGAGTAAAATACCTAGAAATTCTTCCATGTTAATACAGGTGACTATCCCAGGATAGCAATCTTTACTTAATAACCCCTGAATTCTGTCAACTACATTTTTTATTTTGAAAGAAAAAATAGCAACATTATTTCATTTTTATGAAGTGCTTCAAAATTCTTGGACAATTATTAAGTACAGTTATTTCTAGTGGATCTTGGTATCATGTCAGACCGAACCCTTAATTTGTTATAGAATGTTTTCTTTTTTTAAAAAAAAAATTTCTTCTATTTGTAGGGCCTTACATAGTTTTCTAATGGAGGAAAATAATGTCGTTAGATTATGCTAACCATTGTGCAGTCCTAAATAGGTGAAAAAGTAAATTTTTCTTCCTTGTGTTCTTGGACAGATTAAGTGGAGGGGGTCTGTGAACTACTAATCTGCCCCAAATATGCAGTCTTCTAACAGTGAAATCCCAAACAGATTTGCAACTTCTAAATCCATTGAAGTCCACAGGCTTAGAAAAATTCCATACTAATTCTTGCAAGTCCATTCAGTGAAGTTAAAACTTGCTAGTATTCTGCATCACCAATCTGGTTCCAGCTACAGTAGGGTTACATGCAGTCCTGGAACAATGAAGCAGTCAAAGTGTGGAAATAACTAAAAGCAACAGATGGCAAATAACAAGAGGTAGAAAATCAGAGAAAAAAATCTGCTGGATTTAGGAGAGCTTTCCAGGAGCACAGATGTGGCTCCAACAACAGCCAGAATTTGAGCCCTTATGTATTGGGGCAAACCTGATGATTTCTTAAGCTCTACATATCAGCTATGGGCTGGAGATGCAAAGTACTGGTTAGGCACGTGACAATGATACTTCTGAGCATCCACCAGGAGTTCCATCTGCTATCTCAGATTGGGACTTGCATCTGCTATCTTCAAGATGGGGACTTGCACAAGTCAGAATTGAGTGTTGTAAAAAGCCTGAGGGTTGCTGTTTGGATTGTGTATTGGGAAGGCTTGGACATGTGACTCCCAAGACAACCTTCTCCATCTCAAGATCGGTTTTTTGGTTGAGTCATGAGAAGTAGGTTTAGGTAGTCATAATTAAGATTCCTCAAAGTTTTTGTCAGATAAATAGGTCAATAGATAATGCTTTGATCTCTCATATGTGAAAAATTTTAATTCCTAGTGAAGGCTTGTTAAAGTAAGCATACCTTTCTCACAAATTATTGAGAAGAATTATCAGGTGATTTAGAGCTGGTTTGGATGATAACATGGCTTTCCATGCAGTGGGGAATGGATTGAGTGGAAGACTATGCATCACCTCCTCGTCCAACCAGTGCATTTGTTCTGCCTGCAAGCATCCATGTGATGGTATAATATCCAACTGTAACCAAATGTAACATATGTTTGTTCTGTGTGTGCACTTGGTCTCCAAGGGTAAATACGGGAATTAATTTCACATATGAGCCTACACATGTTGGGGTTTGGCCAAATTCTGACTTTACACAATGCATAGATCCTTGCTGGCACTGGAGACAAGAATCTCCCCCTCCACCAACCCACCCATCAGACATAAGGCCAGATATACTACAAACCAGCTCTTAAGGTTATAAATGTAACTGAATTAATACACTGTGTTTAAGCGGTGGATCTGGAGATTTTCTTTTTCATACCACTTTGAAAGTCACTGCAAAACATCTGGGGAAGAGAATGATGTGACACAGTACTTCTTAAACTGACTTCTTATTCAGCCCACCAATTTTCATATTAACTCCCAGCCTTTCAAGAGATCCCTTTTCTTGCCAGAACACTAGGGTTCATCCATTATATTATTAACAAAAGCATGATCCAGCCAAAATTACATCCAGTGTATTTCAGTGGAAGAGACTTAAGAACATGCTCATCTTTCTAACTGAAATCAATGAGTTTAAACACTGCTTACTTTGGTCTATATAAGTAATCTGTCTGTCATATTTCCTGCACTTCTCCCAAGGAGCTCAGCATACTGTATATGGTTCTTTTCTGCATTTTATCCTCACAAAAACTCTATGAAGTAGGCTAGACTGAGAGAGGGTGACTGGCCTAAAGTCACACAGTGAGATTCTTGAGTGAGTGGGGATTTGAACCCTAGGCTGCGGTCACATGCGCCAGTTGAAGTGGAGGGGAAGGGAGGCTATTCCCTCTGGAGGAATTTGACATGCAGTTGCGAGATCAGACCTCTGTTTGTGTGATCAGAAGCAACTGTAGGTGAGTCATGGGGTTTGGGGCTGCTTGTTTCCCATGCGCATAAATGAGGAATCACACCTCCACACTGAGGACCCCCTATGGAGTATGAGATGATGCGCATACTGCAAAGAGGGGGGAAAGAACAGCACTGAGCCGGGATGTCCTGATCAGACCATCCCAATGGCTGTCAGAACCCATTTACTACTGGACTTTCCCCAGTGTCTTTTAACTCTGCTTCTGCAGCGGAGCAGCACAGGTTGCCGACGACTGCGGGATACTTCCCAGATGTTGCTGTCTGATCTCTCCCTTTAGATCCATCAGGCATTCACACCTATGTTGGATCTAAACGTATGTGTGATCGCAGCCCAAGTTGCTCAAATCCTAATCCAATGCTCTAACCACTACACCACACTGGCTGTCACAAAATGCTGGACTTTTTCCCTGGATTTCATACAGCAGTTCAGGGTTGCCCACTGAATGCTTCCCAGGAACAAAAATTTCTTGCATATTAAAAAAAAGTTTTCATGTCCAAAGAAACCTTTATCCCCTAATTTTTCTCGCTGTGGAAACTGGCCGAAAGCTGGATAATGCCCTAATTCATTTAATTTGTTAACATGACAAAATGTATATCAGCTTTATCATTACATGAATATAAAACAGAAAGTTTCTGAACAAAAAACAGAGGAACTCTATTAGATTTCCCTTTTGCCATCCCTCATTGAGTGGTGCATAAATGACAGATGGGTAAGCAGAAGACTTGAAACTGAATGATGTTTTCTGCTGTGTAACTATATATCTGCATTATTGCCTGTGGCATGGTGACCAATCAGCCTGCATGATAAGTAACCTTCATAAAATGTGTTGTAATCTATCCTTACACCCACCAACCTTCTTTTGAAAAGCTTATGATATGTTCACATAGTACCTTCTACTACAGCTCTTAGCTTTGTTGGTGATGGAACAAGGGAATAAAATATATCACTTAAGAAATCAAAAGTATTGTTGTCATTACTATAATATCTACTTCATGTGCTTGGACAGGCCATACTTGATGCATATAAGTGTTATCATCAAATCTGAAAGCTGTAGTATTTTAATTGAATACTTTGCATAACAAAAATCTCCTTCTCAGCTCTTCTTTTCCCATGAGGAATCCTACTGTTGTCCATTTTGAAAAATATGTGACTGAATAAATGGCTTAATGGGCTTACTTTTTTATCAAATTTCAGGGCACTCCAGGACCAATTGGTGTTCCAGGACCAGCAGGACCAAAAGGAGAGAGGGTAAGCAATCTTCGACAGACAAACAGGCTGTAGCCCCATTGTCCTTACTAGGGATTTGCCTGAGGGAAAACATTGCTCAACATGGCAAAAACAGAACACATTATGAGGGATGGGAGTTGCAGCCTAGGATTGGCATAGGGGTAGTACATAAACATCTAGTTTCTGTAAATGAACTGCCTCCAAGAGTACTAAAAGAACTTGCTGATGTAATTTCTAAGCCTCTGTCCATTATTTTTGAAAATTCTTGGAGAACAGGGGAGGTGCCAAAAGATCGGAGGTGGGCAAATGTTGTCCCCATCTTTAAGAAGGGAAAAAAGGAGGATCCAGGTAACTACCAACCTGTCAGCTTGACGTCTATATCTGGGAAAGTTTTAGAACAAATAAACAGACCTTGAGCATTTAGAAAGCACAGCTGTGATTATTAAGAGACAGCATGGGTTTCTCAAGTCATGTCAGACTAACCTTAACTCTCTTTTTTGAGAAAGTTACTACCTTGCTGGATCAGGGGAATGCTGTAGATATAGTTTATCTTGATTTCAGTAAGGCTTTTGATAAAGTTCCACATATTCTTGTTGATAAGTTGGATTCTATTACTGTTATGTGGATCTGTAACTGGTTGACAGATGGCACCCAGTGAGTGCTTGTGAATGGTTATTCACCTCTTGGAGAGGAGTGACAAGTGGAGTGCCTCAAGGATCTGTCCTGGGACCCATTTTTTTCGACACCTTTGTAAATGATTTGGAAGAAGGAAAAGAGGGAATGCTTATTAAATTTGCAGATGATATTAAATTGGGAGGGGTAGCAAATACAGTAGAAGACAGAGTCAGGCTACAGGATGATCTTGACAAGCTGGAAAACTGGGCTAAAGCAAATAAAATTAATTTCAATGGGGATAAATGTAAAGTTCTGCATTTAGGTAGAAAATAATCAAATGCATAATTATAGGATAGGGGAGACTTGTCTTGGCTGTAGTATGTGTGAAAAGGATCTAGGGGTGTTAGTAGACCACACACTGAACGTGAGTCAGCAGTGTGATGTAGTAGCTAAAAAGACAAATGCAATTTTGGGCTCTATCAAAATAAGTATAGAGTCCAGATCACACGAAGTGATGGTGTCACTTTGCTCTGGTTAGACCTCAGCTAGAGTATTGTGTTCAGTTTTGAGCAGTACAGTTTAAGAAGGATCTAGACAAGCTGGAACATGTCCAGAGGACTCAACAAAGATGGTGAGGGATTTGGAAACCAAGTCCTATGAGGAAAGGTTGAAGGAGCTGGGTCTGTTAAGCCTGGTGAGGAGATGACCAAGAGGTGATATGATAACCATCTTCAAGTACTTGAAGGGCTGTCATGCAGAGGATCGTACCGAGTTGATTTCTGTTGCCCCAGAAGGTTGGACCAGAACCAACGGGTTGAAATTAGATCAGAAGAGTTTTTGGCTAAACATTAGGAAGATCTTCTTGACAGAGTGGTTCCTCAGTGGAACAGACTTCCTTGGGAGGTGGTGGGCTCTCCTTCTTTGGAGGTTTTCAAACAGAGGCTAGATGTCTATCTGACAGCAATGCTGATTCATGAGAGGGAGCGCCGGAAGGGTTGCATCAGTGCTTAGTTCTTGTGGCTCTTTCTTATATGCCTAGGGAAATGCTGATCGCCACTTTGGGGTCAGGAAGCAATTTTTCTCCAGGCCAGTTTGGCTGAAAATCCTGGAGGTTTTTTTCCTTTCTTTCATCTTCTGGGTATGGGATAGCAGTCACTGGGGTAGTGGGGAGGTATTGGTGAATTACCTGCATTGTGCAGGGGGTTGAACTAGATGACCCAGGAGGTCCCTTCCAAATCTATGATTTTATGTCCTCTCATTCCCCACCAGAAAACATCCCCCTGGTACACTATGGACCTTAGGGGGATGAAACGGGAACTCAGAAGACTGGAGCAAATTTGGCAGCGAATTCTTATAGGATGGTTATGAAATCATATGAGATGGCGATCAAGTCCACTAAAAATTTTTTTAGGCTTCCTCCATTGCATCTGCTAGCTCTTGCCCGGCTCAATTATTTCAGATATTTAGGTCTCTTACATCTCTTTTGGAGAGGACCCAGAATAATAGAAATTCAGCCATAAGCTGTGAGGCATTTGCAAACTTTTTTGACACTCCACTGCAACCTTCCAGCCAGTGTTGATACAGTATGTGAATTGGAGGCTCCTTGGCTGTCTTTGGATTCAGTCTTTGACAATGTCAGCCGGGTCTCCCAAGCCGACATCGACAAGATTCTGGGTGCTGTTAGGCCGACCATCTGCCTCTTAGACCCATGCTCCTTGTAGCTGGTGAAAGCCAGCAGTGAAAGGTTATGAGGTCCCCTGGAAGATATCGTCCATCTGTCCCTAGGTTTGGGGATTTTTCCAGAGGGGCTGAAGGAGGTGGTGGTGGTTCTGCTCTTAACGAGACCAAATTTAGATCCTATGGATCTAGCCAATTACTGCCCAGTCTCAAATATTTCATTTCTGGGCAAAGTATTTGAGAGAGTTATAGGAGAACAGCTCCAGAAATGACACATCGGTGTTGAATCCATTTCAGTCCAACTTCCACTCTCACCATAGGATGAAAACAGTGCTGGTCACCCTCATAGACAATCTCTGCAGGCAGCTGGATTGAGGCAGGTTAGCACTGCTGATTTTACTCGACCTTACAGCAGTTCGACACAGTTGACTACAACCTATCGACTCACTGCCTTGCTGATGTTGGAATCTGTGGGGTAGACTTGCGAAGGCTTACCCCATTTCTCCATGGTTGGGGACAGAGGGTGGCACTGGGAGGGACAGTGTCTCCAAGGTACCTGCTGGGATGCGAGGTTCCTCAAGGAGCACTTCTCTCCCTGATGTTATTTGACATCTACATGCACCCCCTCACCCAGCTAGCTTGGAATTTCAGGCTGGGGTGTCATCAATATGCCGATGACACCCAGCTATTTCTGTTGATAGCCAGCCAGCCAGATGCCATTCCCAGGAATTTAGCTGAGGGTCTGGAGCAATGTTCCCTCTAAGCTGTGGAATCTTGTGAGCAAAAAATCTATTTTGTGAGTTACTGGCATTAAAGTTGTAAGCAAGCAATTTGGCTACTGCATAAATTTGCTATGGAGCCATCCCTCCTAAGCTAAGACAAAAATCTGTGAGCTGGAGGCTAAAAAATTCTGAGCTAGCTCACACTATCTCAACTTAGAGCAGGGTTCCTTAAACTTTTTAAACAGGGGGCCAGTTCACTGTCCCTCAGACCGCTGGAGGGCCGGACTATAGTTTAAAAAAAACAAATTCCGAGCAGGGCTCTTCCAGACAGCCCTCGCCCGCGCAGCCCTCCCAGGAGCCCTTGGTGGAATCCACAGAGGAGACCCTCTATTGCAGGATAAACACCCGGCGGGCCGGATAAATGTTTTCGGCGGGCCGCATGTGGCCCCCGGGCCATAGTTTGAGGACCCCTGCACTAGGCGATAGCGACATTCACCAGAGTTTGACTCTCAAGAGACAATAGGGTCTAGGATCCTGAAACCTCAAGCAGTCACCAATAGGGACTTTGGCGGGAAGTTTAAACCCACCAATGGGACCTGGGGGTGGTCCACGGGGACTGTATATAGTTGGCCATCAGGCCGGTGTTTTCTGTTCTGTTGTGTACCAGTAAACTATGAGCTGATAATCATACTGTTTCCTGATTCTTCAATGCGTCGAACCCACTACACAACAGAGTTAAATTTTACAGACATCAGAATAGGTGCCTCTTCTCTCCACTGAACTGGTTCCTATCAGGTGGAAATGCCTCAGGTCAGTGTTCTTTTTTCATGAAGAATCACCTCTGCGACAAAAAGCCCTGTCAGCAAAAAGACCTTATACCCTCTTGGCCCACTGTTAGATTCTCAGAGTCATCATAAAAGACACACAGGATAGCTATCGATGCCAGAGCCAAATTACTGGTTCACAACTTGAATGCCAGTAGAATTTTTTCCCACAAGACTCCACTGCTTTAGAGGGAACATTGCCCGGGGGGGTGTCCCGCTTTCTCTGCAGGCCCCAAGCAGTGGAGGCGGTAGGTGGGTGTCTCACACCGTTCGAGAGCCAAAGGTGGCGATGCTGTGCTGCGCTCGTGCGCGTGCACACAGACACACAGGCTCCGAGTGCGGCCAGCGGTAAATCCTAGTCCCCCGCTGCCCTCCTCTCGGAACCGAGCTCCTCTGGCCAGTGCCCTGCGCCACCGGATCCCTTGCAGTCGTGCCCCTGCCAGGTCTCCCCCCCACGCTTTGGAAGAGCTGTTCCCAGTGCCCGCCCACCCCGTGCACGGCACTTCCCTTCCCGAGGACAGACAAAAAGACCCGGCGGAGGGAGAGGCCCAGCCCCTTCCCTTGTGCCGCCACCGGCCGCACTTCTGGCGGGCAACCCCTTCGGGACCCGGTGGGCTGGCGGTGCCCGCACTCCAGCGGGGTCCCAGGCAGAGCGGCAGGCAGCAGCAACAGACCTCGAAAGCCCGGCACGGCGGTCTGACTGCTGGCTCCCCCCGCAATCCGAAACAGGCGAGCCCTGGAGCTGGCGGCGCTGCGGCGTCTCCTCCGTGGAGCCGACTGGGCCGCTCTGGCTTCCCTGCCCAGGGCTGCAGCTCCGAGAGGTGCGGCGGCGCTCAGCCCACACGCGGCGCTCTCGCGGGACGGGGACATGGAGTGGGGGGGAGCCACGCAGGCCGAGAGGCAACCCCGGGCCACGTGCAAGCGAGCCAACCCTGCCGGCGGACTGGATAAATGTTTTTGGTGGGCCGCATGTGGCCCGCGGGCCGTAGTTTGAGGACCCCTGACTTAGAGGGAACACTGGTCTGGAGGCTCCGGTTGAGTAGTTAAAGAAGAGTCGGCTGAAGATGAATCCTGCTAAGATGAAGGTTCTGTGGCTGGGTGGGGGGAACCTCGGTTGGATGGCCAACTCTCAACTTTTGATGGTGACCCTATCATCGGCATTAACCATCAAGAGTCTGGGCATGACTCTGGATGCTTCCTTGTCTATGGAGGCCCAGGTAACAAAGGTTGTCAAGCTGGTGTTTTTCCAACTGTGCCAGGTTAGGCAGATGGCTCCCTACCTGTCTCACCCCAATCTAGCCACAGTAATGCATGCAATAGTCACCTCCAGAATAGACTTGAAAAGTACACGGACGAAGAGTGATTTCAGCAAAGCGTACTTTATTCGATCAGAAACAAGACGACTTTGGCCGACTTTTAGGCCGGCTTATATCCCCGAGAAACCGCCACCCAAAACACACACCCTACTTCCCTATAGGTTATTTACAGTGGCCGAGAGTCCCATAGGCTCTCGGGCGGGAAACTAGCCCCCTGATTGGAGCAGGCTAGGATCCGCATAGTCCATTGTCTCTTGGAGCGAAGCTCGATGTTTGTCTCTGGACTTGTCTGGACTTGTCTGGACTGGATATATTACACCCCTCCCCCCTTGGTCCGCAATGCATCCACAGACAAAGTCCTTCAGGTGGGCTGGTGCCTTCCTGGTGCAGGTAGAGCGGCGAGGTTCCGGGACTGCTGCAGCTTCTACCCTGGGAGCCCTTGGAGGTGAGCTGGCCGGGAGAGGCGCCAGGGGCGGCGGTGCCGGCGTTCCTGGCGCCTCCTGAAGAGGTGCCTCGGGTTCAACTAAGGGTAGAGCCCGGGGGTCGGCCCTCGGGAGTAGGGCCTGGGGTGAGGTCTCCGGAACCTCGGCCATGTCTGAGTCCTCGGGGTCCAATGGCATCATCCAGCGGCGTAGCTGGTCAATGTACCGGTGTAGAACTTGGCTGTCCTCACAAGAGACCTCATACAATCTGGGGCCCTTAACTCGTATGACTTGTGCCAGAATCCAGGTGGGCCCCCGGGCGTAGTTCCGTGCATACACGGGATCTTCCGGAAAGAAACCCCTGGCTGCCTCATGTGTGTCTGTGCCTGGTGCCTCTGCCGATGCCCGGTCGGGATGCAGCCAATCCAGCCGGGTTGCCAGGCGCCGGCCAAGAAGTAGTTCTGCCGGACTGCGCCCCGTAGTGGTGTGGGGCATCATTCGCTGGCCGAAAAGGAAAGCCGCCAGTTTATAATCCCAGTCCGGGGAGTCCAAGCGGCGGAGGGCATCCTTTGTGGTTCTGACCATGTGCTCGGCCTGGCTGTTGGTGGCAGGGTGGAACAGGGCAGCCCGGATGTGGCGGATCCTGTAGTAGCTCGTGAATTCCTGGAACGCCGCTGATGTGAATGCCGTCCTGTTGTCCGTGACCAGCGTGTCAGGGATTCCCTGGGCGCTGAAGATCCGCCACATCGCCCGGATGGCCGCCTTCGAGGAGGTGGAGGGCACGGGAACTACCTTCAGCCACTTGCTGAAGGAATCCACCAGGATAAAGAATAGTTGCCCCTGAAACGGTCCCACAAAGTCCAAGTGTAGCCGGGACCAGGGGCGATGGGAAGATTCCCAGGCCCGTTCCGGGGCTTGGGGAGGCTCGGGCCAGGATGCTTGGCAAGGGTTGCACCGCTTCACCACGTCCTCTATGTCCCGGTCCAACCCTGGCCACCAAACGTAGCTCCGGGCCAAGGCTTTCATGCGTACCACCCCGGGGTGTGTTTCATGAAGGGTGGTGAGGACCCGCTCCCATAGGGGTTTTGGGATGACCACCCTACTACCCGACATGACCCAGCCCTGGTGGACGGACAGCTCATCCTTCCGGGAAGCAAAGGGCATTACGTCAGGGTCTATTTTGGCCGCGGGCCACCCCCTCAGCACCCAGTCCAAGACCCGGCAAAGTACCTTGTCCTTAGAGGTGCCACGAGCCACCTCCGCGACGTGGACTGGCTGATCCGGAAGGGACCCCAGGAGAGCAATCTGGTGGGCGGGAGCCAGATCCAGGTCACAGACCGGCAGCAGCAGGCGGCTCAGGGCGTCTGCGTGGCCCATTGCCTTGCCAGGGCGGTGGACGAGAGCGTAGGAGTACCCCGCCAGGAAAATAGACCAGCGGAGCACCCGGGGCGAAATCGTCTTGGGGGTCTGGCGGTTGGGGGCCAGGAGGCCCAGCAGCGGCTTGTGGTCCGTGAGGACTGTGAAGGGCCGCCCGTACAGATAGTGGTGAAACTTTTTCACCCCCGCCACAATCACCAGCGCCTCCTTATCTATCTGTGCATAATTGCGCTCAGCCGCTGATAGAGTCCTGGAATAATACGCAACCGATCTGGCCCTGGCCCCACCTGGTGGAATTCTCTGCCAGGGAACATCCATGACCTGCCGGAATTACTACCTTTCTGCAGGACATGTAAGGCAGAGATGTTCCGTCAGGCATTTAGGTGAGGACAGTGACAGAACAGTATGTGATCTGGAACTCTCAAACACCCCCTTCTCCCTAGGAGGCCTGTGCAAGCTGCATTTCCCCCCCACCATCTTGGAATGTGTATTGTTTTATCTGTTGATATGTTTTAGGTGCTTTAATGTTGGGTTTTAAATTGACTGTTTATTGTATATTTCTGTTGTAAGCCACCCTGAGCCCTGCTTGCAGGGAAGAGTGGCCTAATAAATCCAACTTAATAAATGAATGAATGCCTGAATTAATGAATAAATTTAAAAAATCAGTCCAGAAGGTTGGTTACCCGAGAGCAGAGTTCAGTTTGGAGCGTGGTCCAGAAAGCCAGGTCTAGCAGTCCGAAGTCATTAAAAGGGCAGGGAGAGAGGAAGTCTGAGGTCATAGTCAGGAGCTGGTCCAAAGGTCACAGGAGGAAAGCAGAATCCAGAGCTGTGGTTGCAAAGTCAGGCAGTTGGTGACTTGTTGCTTCCACATCGAGCAGTCTCCCTTGACTGGCTTTTATAGGCATCTGCTGGCAGGTCTTACTTGCAGCCAGCTGCTTGGGAGTAACCCTGCAGCTACTCATCATTAGCAAGCGGCTGTTGTTGGGCCAGGAGATGTGCATTTTGTCTTCTCCCCTGGAGCTCCATTCTAAGCCTTCGCCTCCGGCACTCAAAGTCTGTGGGTGAAACTAGAGAGCTGGTAATGACCACCTGGGCCTCATCTATTGAAACAGGGCTGGAAGGTGCTAGTGGCTCTGCATCAGCTGTTGGCTGTGAGCTCTGACAAGCCTGCAGCCCTTCTTCTTGCTTGCTGGTTTCTGTTGGTTCAGAGCTGATTTCCTGAGGCTCTCCTTCCTCTGAAGAGTCCTTGCTATTTCTGAGTCCTGGCTGGCCCATGACAACTGGGCAGATAGAGCTCCCCCTATTGTTTGATCCCATTTGCATGTGAGAGCAGCCTTCCTCTCCCTTCCCTCATGATGCCTGGGAGATCTGCAAAAAAGCAAAAGCGAACAAACAAGTAGGGAGCTTTAAATCACTGGCTCTAGATATCAGGATACTGGTTTTGCTGAGATTCTTGGTTATCTGTGTAGATTCCAAATATTCCAAATATCTGTGCAGATTCTAAATGCATGTATATATTCAGACCAAATATCTGTGCAGATTCTGAATATATGTTTATGTTTTATCAGATATATGTATATATTCAGACCAGATGTATCTGAGCGCACATCACTAATCCCTACACAATTATCAATACACCTTAAGATAGATTCAGGTGGGTAGGCGTGTTGGTTGTTCACTTGCCAATACATGAATAAAGACTTTTATTCTTTTATTTGTGTATTGGCAGTATACCTTAAGTTAAGACATTGGCAAAGTTTCTTTTTTATATAATCTAATTATTGCAGATGCATACTTTCTGCCACTTAGACTGCCTTTCATTTGTAATTCTTTCTTATTTTATTATCTTTATGATAATACCTTTCAGGAGATGCCTAGTAGGTTCCTAGATTAACAATAGAAGCTTAGTATGGTGTTAGATGAACAGCAGATGTCCCATAAATTGTCATATTAACATTCTGTTGTCAAGCTATATATTTAGCAAAATATGGCTTTCGAGTGTGCGAAACTGCTCTCTCAAATCCCATTTTAGCATGATGAAAGGGCTGAGTCCAAAGAATACTTTTCCTGCAGTATCAGCAGCAGATTGGCACAATAAAAGATACTACAGCTATACTGTTCTTCAAAAATCACAAAATGTGTGTTTCTTCCTAATTACATTTTAGGGCAGTAAAGGAGACCCTGGAATTCCAGGATCAATGGGACCAGCAGGACTTTCTGTAAGTGTATAGGCATTTTTATTTCTTCCTACTTGTCATGAAATTGCCATCAAGAAACCACATTATAGTAGACTTCTGCTGTCAATTATTTATTGGATATGAGAAAGAACTTTTAAAGAAAATAATTATTCTGTTCACAAGTTTAGTATTTTGGCTGAGAAATTCTCAAGTACAGCTTTCTTCTTATTTTGAGCTTGAAGTGAGAAACGTTCATAGATGTAGCATTAATAATACATCAGTGCCCTTGTACTACCATATTTACAACAGTGCACTGCCAATCACGGCCCACCTCATCCACCATACCATGCCAACTTTTTGTTTGCTAATGGGTACAGGGCTGGCCCTGCCCCGCAGGCAGAAATCAATGGATTTTCCAAATCCAAACCGAAACCAAGGGGTGAAGGTATAACATCTGCTGTGAAGGCATAACATCACTTCTGGGGTGAACTTTCCTTTCCACAATGGATTGCCCTGACCTGGATGGCCAAGGCTAGCCTGATCTTGTCAGATCTCAGAAGCTAAGCAGGCGTGGTCCCGGTTAGTACATGGATGGAAGACCACCAAGGAAGTCCAGGGTCCCTACACAGAGGCAGGCAGTGGCAAACCACCTCTGAACATCTCTTGACTTGAAAAGTCTACAGAGTCACCATAAGTCGGCTGTGACTTGATTGTACTTTCCGCCATTGATTCAGCCTCGATATTGCAAAATTAAATTATGGTTAGTTTACAGCCAGTGTGGCAGAGTAGCTAAGAACCTTGGGTTTGGATTAAAGAAATTCAGGCCAAGTGTTCCAATAAGCTATGACCTCATGTATTAAGTCACTGTTTCTTGGCCTAACCTACCTCACTGAAATGTTCTAAGGATAGAGCTTCTGTTAAGAAGGCCAGGATATACATAGTTATAATTCATTCAGCAACATCTCAAGATCCATCTTAGAATGCTACTGTTGCTAATAAAGGTTAGCTTTAGTATAATTTTGCTTGCATGTGGTTTGAGCAAGCGCTCTTCAGGACACTGGTTTTTGCTGGGAATGTAACAGCAGAAAATAAGAAATTCTATATGTGGGTGGGAGTTATTTACTTGTTAAAGCTTTCATAAATATATTATAGGGATTACCAGGCTCACCAGGGGAAAAAGGAAGCCGGGTAAGTTAAATTAAGGCACTTTAGCTGTTGTTTTAAAACAATGGTGGAATGATTAATTTCTGAATCCCATAAAATAATAAAATAAAATTCTACCATCTAACAACTGGAACTTTACAATGGAAATTACATAATCGCTGTATTAAAACCTACAACAATCAATTGTTTTAGTGTTAGACAGATACACCAAAAACTTACTTTCCAAAAATTTTTCCCCAAACCATTTGCCTGACTGCAGTCCACCATGAATGGAATGAGAGACAAATGAACATGGATTCTTGAAAAATCCCACTCCACATAGTTAATGTGATGTTCTAATTTGTAGATAAATTATTTTCATTAATTAGTAAAACTCAACCAGTGATGCCAAATTGCCGCACATTTGTTGAAGTTACCCATTTGATGATTGCTAGAAAAGAATACACACATTGGGAATGGACTTTAGAAATATCTTCTATCATTTACAAGTTTATGTTTTATCAGACAAATTCTAATATTTTGGAGAACAAATGTATCTTCTTCGTGGTCTCTGTGCTTCACACCAATGGGATCTAGTGCGCACGCGCTGGATCGATCGGTGCTGTAGCAAGCTCTTTCAACGGATTATCACGCCCAGTCCCCTGGGCATGTGCAGGAACCCCACCGCGCATGCCCAGAGGGGGTGGGCGCGGACATCCTGCCAGTTCCTTCCTTACCGCTGCGTTGGAAAGACCTTTTTTCCTTCTCGGTCTGATCGGATCGCTGTTAGCTTCACTTTTAGCTTCGTCTCACAGCTCTTTGGAGTTACTTCCTAACTTGTTTTTCGCTTTCAGTTCGTTTTTAGTTGTTGCTCTTTAAAAAAAACAAAAAAACTTTATTTTCTTCTGAGGGGAATTTACCTCAGGCCTTCGGGTCACCCCCCCCCCTACCGTTTTTCTCCACTTCTCTTCTTATGGAGAAGAAGTGGGAATTTTTCAATAGATGCAGACGTTGTGGTAGCAAACTTGCTCCTCCCGATCATCATACCCTCTGCATTTTTTGCCTTGGAGAGTCTCACAAGCCAGAGTCCTGTCGTCACTGTGCTTGCTTCTCCAACCAGACGAGGAAGAACCGCGCTGCGCTCCTTAAAGTGGCGCTGCTTGAATCGGCCCTTGCTCCAGCCTCAGCGATGGAGGAGAGACCGTCTACATCGACAGCTCCGGCATTGAGACCTGCCTCCGATGTCGACCGCCCAATACTGAAGCCCTTGACATCGAAGAAACGATCGTCCGCCTCTACGCCAGTCAAGAAGAAGGCTAAGGCAAGTACGGAGCATAAGTCCGCGAAGAAGGGCACCTCCAAGTCCCTTAAGGCGGCAAAGAAGGGGAAGGAAGCAGTGCCTGCACTGGGTGATGCCCCTATAGTGCCTCCCGCTCCACCGGCAGTATTGATATCGGAGGCCCAAGTTCCTCCACTGATACCGACCATCCATGTATTGGACTCCCCTGCCACCAAACGGAGCCTCCTTACTCCAACATCAACACGGCGGAGCTCTTAAGTCACCAAATGGGTGCAGAGCTTTCCCCCGCTTCTTCGACTTCGTTGGCATCGATAGTATCGGAAGCTCCCGACATCGATCCACATTGGCACCGATATACCTTATGTGACACGCAGCGTCACCCTCCACGTCTGCACACTCAGTCTGTCAATATCGACACCCGCGACTACAGGGACAACTCCCACAGACACGCCACTACCTTGTCTCCCAGACGTCCACGGACCAGAAGTCGCTCCCCAAGAGACTTCATGCCCCCCCCACCAATGGCGTGGGATGAAAGACAGTTGAGGGGGCTGCCTTTCTTGGGCATAGTGTTCTGGTTTCCCTCAAAGAAAAATCAGCTTTGCAGGGAGGGCACAATTTGAAGGGGGAAAATAAGGTAGGGCAAAGTTTAAGTACCCCCACATACACACTGCTTCTCACTTAAAATCATCCCCTCCCCAAGCTGCATTTCCTTTTTTAAAAATAATTGACTTCACGACAACCTCACTTTATACACTGATTTAGTGAAAAGAGTGGCCCGCTCTTTAGGCCTCTCTGTCGTCCAACAACATCCGCAAGCAACGGATTCAGTTTACGATATTGTACAGCTGGATACATCTTCCACCTTGGCACTGCCTATGTCTTAAGTTCTTTTACAGGCAGCGAAGTCACCATGGCTCAAACCTTCAACTGCTCCTGTTTCCACAAGAAAACTGGACCACATGTACAGGGTCCAAGAGTCAGAGGCCGAGTTTCTATTCTCACACCCTCAGCCAAACTCCATGGTTATAACTTCTTCCTCAAAATCCAAGAAAATGCATTCAACACCTTCGGATAAGGAAGGTAAAAAATTAGATGCATTCAGCAGGCGTTTCTATTCCACGGGGGCATTGGGAGTCAAGGCCTGTATGAATCGGTATCAGTATACTCTCTGGGAATGGTTCACAGAGCTATTCAGCCATCTCCCAGACGATAAACTCCAGGCAGCCAGACTCTTACAAAAGGAAGGCATGCTGTTGGCAAAACAACAGCTCAACACCACGAAACATGTCCTCAAGGCATCTTCAAGAACCATGGCTTCGGCAATAGCTCTCAGAAGACATTCCTGGCTTCGTAACACCAAATTTTATGTGGAAGACCTCCCCTTCGATGGCCTGGGGCTTTTCAATGCAGCAACTGACTCTACAAGATAAGAGCATTAAAGCATCTCGAGCGCTAGGCGTCTCATCTTCTGCGAGGCACAATATCGCCCCCGCACCTGGTCCAGGTCCTGGCAGAGACATACCCAAACTCATCAGTCTCCAGACACTAGATGGAGACCGAGAACGTCTTCGGGAGGCCAAAAACCGACCTACCAAAAGCCAAAATTCAGTTCTGGACAACAAGCTTTCCGCAGCAAACAGCCCAAGCCCTCCAAGCAGGGTTTTTTACTTTCGTGTCGCCGAGTCAGCTCATACCCGTCTCTTTCCTTTTATCCATGCCTGGCATCTTATCACCTCAGACGAGTGGGTCCTCTCCATCTTGACCCGAAGTTACAAAATTCAGTTCCATCAGAACCCCAACACTCCGGTCGTTGTCTCCACGCCCCCTTCCCCACCTCTCCTCGAGGAGGTGTCCGTCCTTCTGCAGAAGGGAGCCATTGAGAGAATACCACCACACCTCCAAGGGACGGGATTTTACTCCCGATACTTCACAGTCCCGAAGAGAGCCAGAGGTGTTCGACCCATATTAGATCTCAGGGAACTGAACCATTTTGTGACCTACTACCGCATCCGTATGGTCTCCCTACAACAGATCATGCCACTGCTGCGCAGACACGTTTGGATGGCCACCCTAGACCTCCAAGACGCATATTTCCACCTCACTATCCACCCCTACCACCACCAATACTTCTGCTTTGCAATTGGCCAACACCACTATCAATATACGGCCCTACAATTTGGCCTTTCCAGTGCCCCGAGAGTTTTCACAAAGACTATGATTGTGGTTGCGGCTTTCCTACGTCTCCGAAGGGGTGTCCGTCTACCCATACATAGACGATTGGCTTCTGGTGGCGTCTTCACAACACGCCCTGCTCTCAAACGTAACAGAAACTCTGTCACTACTGGACGACCTGGGCCTAAGGGTCAATCAACAAAAATCTCACTTGTGTCCTGTCCAGCGAATTCAATACATCGGCGCTATCCTGGACTCAAACACATGCATGGCCTACCTACCTACAGACAGGGCCACAGACATCATTTCCCTAGCCACCGTCGTCCGTACCCAACTCTCCGCCACCGCCTTCCAAATCCAGAGGCTGCTCGGTCTCATGGCTGTGACTACGTCAGTTCTCGTCTTTGCAAGACTCAAAATGCGTCCCTTACAACTATGGTTCATTCGCAACTACGACCTGTCGAAGAACGTGCACACTGTCGTCCTATCCCCTCCACCCAGCATACAGGACTCTTTACTTTGGTGGACTGTCCCTTCGAATATCCTTCAGGAAGCGCCCTTCCATCCTCCGTCACCCGAAGTCACCATCACGACCAATGCTTCCCTGAGGGGTTGGGGTGCACACTCCATGGGCCATTCTGTTGGAGGCAAGTGGAACACACATATGAGGAACCGTCACATAAACTTCCTCGAACTCCTGGCCATACAATACACTGTAACCAGTTTCCTCCCCTTAATCAAGGGAAAATGTGCCACAGTCCTAACGGACAACACCACAGCGGTATCCTACATCAACAGACAGGGAGGCACAGTCTCTCTACACCTCTGCACCCTGGCAATCAATTTGTGGGAGTTTTGCATCACCAACGGTATATTCCTCATGGCCACTCACATCCCGGGACGCATGAACGTGGAGGCAGACCATCTAAGTCGAGCAGGATTCAGCCTTCACGAGTGGGGGATGAACCCAACATACCTCCTCCCACTCTTCCACAGGTGAGGAGCTCCCCAAGTCGACATTTTTGCCACAAGGAACAACAAAAAGTGTCCTTTGTTCTGCAGTCGGGGAGGCAACGGCCCGCAATCCCTGGGAGACGGCCTCCTTTATCCTTGGTCCTCGACACACCTTTACCTGTTTCCCCCCTTACCTCTGCTTCTGAGAGTGGTCTGCAAAGTATTCAAGGACAATGCCAATTGTATCCTAATAACACCATAGTGGCCAAGACAACCTTGGTTTCAACGGTCCTCGAGTTATCCCGGGGGATATACCATCAGTTCCCCCCGGCCCCGGACCTACTCCTTCTCTCAGACTCCCCTGTCCTACATCACAACATACCTCAGTTGAAACTGACGGCATGGCAGATAACGGCGCAGGTGTCTCCTTACGTGTAGTGAACGTCCTTTTAAATTCCAGGAAGCCTACTACTCAGAAGTCCTACAACTATAAATGCAGACGATTCTGTTCTTTTCTGGGTGATGACGCCCCTCGAGCCACCTCAGCTGACCTTGAAAGAGTTTTCCATTTCCTACTATCCTTAGCTGACTCGGGACTTTCCCACTCTTCCTTAAGGGTTTACTTAGCCGCTCTGTCGACTTTTCATGTTCCAGTTGACGGATGTACTCTGCACATCCAATTTCCAAACGTTTTTTAAAGGGTTTGCTTCACCTTTACCCTCCTGTCAAAACTCCAGCTGCTCCATGGGTCCTTCCTCTAGTTCTACACCAACTCACGAGGAAGCCCTTTGAACCACTCACAACATGCGAACTTAAACTCTTAGCGTGGAAAACGGCCTTTTTAATCGCAATTAGCTCAGCCAGACAAGTGGGAGAAATATTGACTTTCCGGCACGATACATCTTACCTGTCCTTTCTGCCAGACGGAAGGTGGTGTCAGAGTTCCACCTGCAGGCGGAGGTCTTCCTCCCTGTTGTTGTTGTTGTTCAGTCGCACAGTCGAGTCCGACTCTTTGCGACCCCATGGACCAACTCCCTTCAGGCCCTCCGGTCTTCCGCCATCCTCTGAAGTTTGGTCAACTTCATGTTCGTTGCATCGATGACACTGTCTAACCATCTCATCCTTTGCCGTCCCCGTCTTCTTTGACCTTCAATCTTTCCCAGCATCAGGGTCTTCTCCAGTGAGTGCTCCCTTCTCATTTGCTGGCCAAAGTATTTGAGCTTCAGTTTCATTATCTGGCCTTCCAGGGAACAGTCAGGGTTGATTTCTTTGAGGATTGACTGATTTGTTCTTCTTGCAGTCCAAGGGACTCTCAAGAGTCTCCTCCAGCACCATAGTTCAAAAGAATCTATTCTTCGGCGCTCGGCCTTCCTTATAGTCCAACTCTCACAGCCATACATGACTACTGGGAATACCATTGCTTTGACCATGCGGACTTTTGTTGGCAGGGTGATGTCTCTACTTTTTATCATGCTGTTTAGGTTCGCCATCACTTTCCTCCCAAGGAGCAGGCGTCTTTTAATTTCATGACTGCTGTCACAGTCTGCGGTGATCTGGTCCTATCTCAACAGAACACGCCCAACTAGACAAGAATCACAACTATTCGTCGCGTACGCTTCAACACGCCTGGGCACTCGCATCACGGCCCAGCGCCTGTCAAAGTGGATTGTAGGCCCTTAGGGGGTGAGCGGTCTATAAATTGAAAGCTAAATAAATAAATAAATAAATGTTACCTACTTGCCAAACAGCCATTACCTGGCCCTATCAGGGCTCATTCTACCAGGGCTGTCGTGACTTCCACTGCCTTCCTCCAGGGAGTACCACTGCAAGACATATGCAAAGCCGCTACGTGGGCCACGCCTAACACCTTCATCAGGCACTAAGCCCTAGATGTCCATACCAACACAAGTAACAACATGGGACGTCAAATTCTGTCTTCGGCTACGCAGTAAAAGACCTGCCAGCACCCTCCTCCAGGTAGGCTACTGCTCGCTAATCTCCCATTGGTGTGAAGCACAGAGACCAAGACAAAGATAAGCAGGTTGCTTACCAGTAACTGGTGATCTTCGATTGGTCATCTGTGCATTCACACCACCCGCTCTCCTTCCCCGCTGCTGTCAGCTTCTACATTTTTGAATAGGGGTTGATTCACGGCGGTTTGTAGGAACTGGCGGGATGTCCGCACCCACCCCTCTGGGCATGCGCAGTGGGGTTCCTGCACATGCCCGGGGGACTGGGCGTGAAAATCCATTGAAAGAGCTTGCTACAGCACCGATTGATCCAGCGCGTGCGCACTAGATCCCATCGGTATGAATGCACAGATGACCACTCGAAGATCACCAGTTACTAGTAAGCAACCTGCTTTTATGGATTAAAAGCCCATTGAGCAGTCACGAATGCCCAATGGAGAAAATCATGAGTGCAGAAGGCTTCCTGTGTCACTCCTAGAAAGGCACAACATGTACATATCCCATGTATTTTTCTATCAAGCATTACATTTCCTAGCTTCTGGATTGTTTCCTTGGGCTTCAACTCACATTTCTGCATGCAGAGCAGAGAGCCAGCCAGAATTCTAGTTATAGGCACTGTTTCACAGTCAACCTGATCAGCAACCCCAACCGATGTATAATTCACCAGACTGTATCACTTCTGACTGCAGGTACAAAGTTGAATATTTGAATGTTTCCTCCTTTTAAAAATAAACTCCTTCATATTCAAAACTAGCATATAAAGAAGAAATCTAGGCTAAAGCAGCCAGCATGGTATAGTGGCTAGAGAGAATGGGATCTGGGAAACCCAGGTTCAAATCTCCACTCTTCCTTGGAAGCTTGCTGAGTGACTATGGACCAGTCATTCACTGTTAGCCTTAGTTACATCAGAGGGTTAGTGCTGAAAGGATAAAACGAAGGATGGAAGAATAATGCTATAAGACTCTTCAGGTCCCTATTGGAGAGAAAAGAAGAGTATAATTATTTGTTACACATTTAAATATTCAAGCTTCATCTGTAGTCTGATGTTATATAAAATACATTATATATGTTAGTGTTACAGTTCAGCATCAGACATATCCCGTGTAGCAGCCCTATAGTAATGCCACATAAAAGAATGCTGTGCTATCAAGAGTACTTATGTGTGTGTGGGGGAGACCAAATTTCCCCCACTTCATGTCTCTTCTTAAGAAAACACTGTTATCTTCTTCATGGTCTCCGTGCATCACACCTCTGGGATATAGTGCGCCTGCACTGACCCTGATCAGTAAAATAGAAAGCAAAAGGGATTTGTGTGCCCTTTCCCCAGTCACGTGCCAGGCTCCAGTGCGCATGACTATAGAGGGGCATGACAATCTCACCAGTTCTCTTCTGACCGCCACGCTGGTAGGATCTTCTCCGCCTCGGTCGGTAACTTTTCTCTTTGGCCTTTTGGTTTTTCCTATTTTCGATGGATTCCTAGTTAGGGAAACTAAAAATATTGTTAGATAGAGAAATTGGACTCTTTTGTTGCTTTTTCTGCCTCGGCAGACTACCTCCCCCCCCCCAGCCTATGGCCAAACGGTGGGGTTTCTTCAAACGGTGCCTAAAGTGCGGTAGCAAAATCCCCCCCCCAATGGACACTCTGTTTCCTGTGCCTCGGGGAAATGCACCGAGTGGACTCTTGCGCTCATTGTGCCAAGTTCTCAAAACAGATGAGAAAGAACATGGCTGCCAGACTTCGTGTCGCATTGATAGAGTTGGCCCTTTTCACCGATGGCGTCATCACAGGATACATCGGGACATGCCTCGATGTCAACTCCTGCTTTGGGGTCGATGGCTCTGTTGTCTTCGACACCGGCACATTCTGATGTCGATCGACCGGTGCTGAAACGGTCGGTCCTGACATCCCAGTCCAAAGCCCACACTCCCACTAAGAAGCATAGGGAGGACACAAGAAGCATAAGAAAGGTTCCCTTGCTAAGGCTCCGTTGACCCCTCGTCGGGCCACGGAATCAAATCCTATTGGGGCCGCTGCGCTTGACTCCTCTGGCCGTGGGCAGCTACAAGGTGCACCACCTTCACCTTCGCTGCATTCTATTCAGCTCATGGACTCTGAGTACGATATGGAGCAGGTCTCCCAATCCTCAAGTGTCGAGAGCCTTCACTCGGATCGAGGAGTGGGCACCTTTATGTATTCTTTCCTGCATTGACCTGATGATCGGGATTGGCCAACGGAACCGTTCCACCCCTCCTCTGCCCTCCTGGGACCAACACCAGTGGCAATATATGTATGGAGCCTGTCCCTTCCCTAGCGGAATGCCATGGCTGGGATCGTCAATTCACCTCATCTCGGCTCTCCTGATACCGAGACCCTCCCCCAGCACCGGAGTTTGTTGACTCGTAGCCCTCGAAGCCAATGGGCAAGCCGTATAAACAACCACCACTGAGGCCCTCGCAATTTAAAAGACCATTGGAGCCGAATCCTTCGACCCCAGTGCTCCCAATGTCATTTTCGGAGCCTTCAGAGACCTCTGTCTTCTCAGATACTTCGCCGCACTCTGGGGATGAGCATCCAGATCCTCTGGTGGAACCCTCTCCACTGCAGCAAGTGGCTGAGGACCTCCTGATATCCCCATCAGAGGACCTCAACTTATGGGGATTTCGTTAAGCGAATGGCTAACACACTGACCCTGTCGACCGTTCAGCCTACACCTACAGTCACGGACTCAGTGTTTGATATTGTCCAGATGGACACGTTGACAGCCATCGCCTTGCCTATGACCTTGGTCCTCCTGCAAGCAGCCAAAGCTCCTTGGCCCCATCCGGCTTCCACTCCCATCTCTAGCTGGAGAATAGATCACATGTACAAGTTGCAGGAAATGGGCACTGAGTTTTTATTCATCCACCCTAAACCAAACTCAGTGGTTGTCACCTCCTTTTCAAAGGGAAGACGTACACATTCCTCACCCCTTGATAAGGAGGGAAAGAAGTTAGACTCTTTCGGCAGAAAGTTTTACTCAGCTGGATCACTGGGTATCAAGACTTCCAACTACACTGCCTGTATGGGGGGATATCAATGTGCTCTCTGGGAGCAGTTATCTGAATTCATTGCAGCCCTTCCTGATGAGCTTAACCGTCAAGCTAGGCGAATTCAAAAGGAAGGCATGCTTTTGGCGAAGCATCAGCTTAATGCTGCCAAGCATACTCTGGATGTGGCTGCTAAGACACTCACCTCAGCTGTCACCTTCAGCGACACACCTGGTTGTGCTCCACAGCTTTGCAACAGGCTACAAAGGACCTTCCTTTCGAGGGTGAGGGTCTTTTCAGTTCCACGACTGATACTGTCTTGGAGGACCTAGACAAGAGTATCAAGACATCTCACAATCTGGGAGTTACACCAGCCCCAAAACACAACAGGGCAAGGTCATGGAACAAGTCATGGTCTCGCAGGTCCTCACTTAAATCCTCTCCTGAGCTGCAGTGGCAAAGGTCACCAAACATGTCTTCACGCCCCTATGGAAACAAACCCAAGTTTTCACCGGCCACGCAACCTAGGGCAAAGACTTCTAAGGCTCCTAAGCAGAGTCTTTGACTTCAGCCATCTATCCACACCTCCCACCCACCTGTCTCCTTACCTGTCTGCCTGGCAAAGGATAACATCGGATTGGTGGATTCTCCCTGTCATCAAGGTGGGATATCTTATAGAGTTTATCCAAGTTCCTACGACCTCCACCTTTGTGCTCACTCCACCATCGAGCACACTCCTACAAGAAATTCAGAACTGTCTTCAAAAAGATGCTATAGAACCAGTTCCTGCACCCCAATATCACCATGGATTTTATTCCCATTATTTTACAGTACCCAAAAAGGATGGAGGCCTCTGTCCTATTACGGACCTCAGAAACCTCAGTCATTTCATCGCTTACAAAAAGTTTCATATGACAACCTTGCAGAACATCCTTCGTTGCGGGTCCAGTTCATGGGCGTGATCCTAGACTCAACAGTCTGCAGAGTGTTTCTTCCCCCCAAAAGAGCAAATGACATTACTGCTCTCATAAGCCTCTTACGTCAGCAAGGGGATGCGAGGCAAATCCAACGCCTCCTTGGATCGATGTCTGCCACTACAGCAGTAATAGTTTTTGCTTGGCTTCACATGAGGCCACTTCAGCTGTGGCTCCTCAGGAGGTTCCACCACAATCTCAGCCCCAGTCCCAGAGATTCATCCCCCCCACACAGGTGTTGGACTTGTTGAACTGGTGGGAGAACCCGCACAACCTTCTGGAGGGTGCTCCATTTCACCCACCTGCCCTATCCATGACACTCACCACCAATGCGTCGCTTTGGAGATAGGGAGCACATCTCAAGGGGATGTGTGTGGGCTCCAGGTGGGAGGCTTATGTGGCCCACAAACGTATCAACTTTTTGGAGCTGTTAGCCATCCAGTATACTCTCAGGTATTTTCGCCACCTGGTGGCCCATCACACAGTAGCACTCTTAACCGACAACTCCACAGTTCTGTTACCTCAACCGTCAAGGTGGGACGGTGTCGAAGGGCCTGTATCGACTGGCCCTCGAGATTTGGAATGAATCCCAATTATGGGGTGTCTTCCTGATAGCAACCCATCTGTCCAGGTCCCTAAATGTGCAGGCAGACTTCCTGAGCAGAAGAAGAGTGTTGTTGCACGAGTGGGAACTTAATTGGATATATCTCCAGCCGATTTTCGACAGATAGGGCCAGCTGGAAGTAGATGTGTTCGCAACACATCAGAATGTGAAATGTTACCTGTTCTGCTCTAGAGCAGGGAGGGACCCCATATCCCTGGGAGACGGACTTCTCTAAGCATGGTCCCACAGGCACGTGTTTCTCTTCCCACTGATCCCTCTTCTCACCAAGGTGATCAACAAGATAATGAGGGAACAGCCTCAGTGCATCCTTGTGACCCCATGGTGGCCTTATCAGCACTGGTTCCCTGCTCTACTTCACATGTCCAAGGGCTCCTCCATTCATTTTCTGGCGGCACAAAAGGGTCAGGTGCTGCATCATGATGTGCCACATCTCAAGCTCACAGCGTGGAGGATCCTGTAGAACGGATTAAGAATAGGATAGACCACGTCTTGTTGGATTGTCATAAGCCTTCTACACCTATTTCCTATTATGGGAAATGGAAGAAGTTTTTAGCTTACCTTAGCTCATTGGGGTTACCTCCACCCCCTTCGGACTTGGTTACAATTTTTGGTTTCTTGTTGTCCTGCTTAGATTTAGGCCTTACTTGTGCCTTGTTGCGCATTTATTTAGCTGCCATTTCCACTAATCACCCTGCGGAGGATGGTTACTCCATTTTTCCCCACCCGCAGACCAAACAGTTCCTTAAGGGCCTCAATCACCCCCCCCCATCTCGGAGCCCTACACCAGCCTGGGACTTACCTTTGGTGCTGTCCAAACTGATGGGCAAGCCTTTCGAGCCCATGGCTACATGTAGCTTGCAACTCCTGTCATGGAAGATGGCCTTCCTGGTGGCCATCACGTCAGCCCAGAGAGTAAGCGAGCTGTCTGCGCTTCGCTGTGACCCGCCCTACCTGACTTTTCACCACAACGCCATTACCTTGGCTCCAAATGCCTCCTTCCTTTCCAAATTTGTTTTGGAGTTCCATCTGCGGGCTGACGCCGTTCTTCCAGCGTTCTTCCTGTCTCCACGGAACGGTGATAAACATCGCCTTCACGCGCTGGACGTAAAAAGGGCTTTGCTTTTTTACCTGGACAGAATGCGGCCTTTTAGAAAGTCCCCAGCCCTGTTTGTCTCCCATGCCCTGCCCGGACAGGGAAAGAAGTTGTCATCTCAGCGACTGTCCAAGTGGATTGTGGAGACAATTAAGCTGTGCCATCTTTTGGCCAAGAAGCCGCTCCCGGGACCGCTTTGGGCCCACTCCACTCGGGCCGTAGCAACGTCCACGGCCTTCCTGAGAGGTGCGTCGCTCTGTGATATCTGCAACGCAGCAACCTGGGCCTCTCCTCACACGTTTGTGAAGCATTACACCTTGGATGTACTTCTTCATCAGCACTCTGCGGTGGGACAAGCTGTGTTGCAGGCACCGCATGTCTAGGACCTTCAGCTCCCTCCTCCAGGTAGGCATATATTGCTTGTTAATCTCCCAAAGGTGTGATGCACAGAGACCTGCAACTGATGTTCTTCGAGTGGTCATCTGTGCATTCACACTACCCGCCCTCCTTCCCCTCTGCTTTCGGTCCTCTTGTCTCTCTTTCGTTCTGAGACTGATGGCAGCAGTCAGAAGGAACTGGCAGAATTGTCGTGCCCCTCCCTAGTCATGCGCACTGGAGCCCGGCACGTGACTGGGGAAAGGGCGCGCAAATCCCTTTTGCTTTCTATTTTACCGACAGGGGTCAGCACAGGCGCACTATATCCCAGAGGTGTGAATGCACATATGACCACTCGAAGATCATCAGTTACATGTAAGCAACCTGTTTTTCAACTTTGGATCATCTCAAATGTTGTTCATGGTTCTCCTTCATATTCCTTCATGTTCCTATTTCTCCAAAGATCCTGACATTTTCTTTCAGTTATTCACATGTATCAGAGTTTTTTCAATAGACATCTTCAAAAATAGAACCACTAGTTAACTGCTTCCTTATAAAGAGTTGGATTGGCAATCCATCAGCATTAGGGGGTGTAGATTTTTTGCCATATTCCCTTCCCCTCCCAGCAATCTTTTCCAATCTTGAAAAGTTTTTCCCTGTAGGTCACAGAACCCACATAAACTAAGAGCCATGAGTGAGGGAGCTGCAGTGGAGAAAGGAGGCAAAATTGCATATTCCACAAGCATAGTTCCTCTGATGGAAGAGAAAGGAGGTAATGGCACCCCATTCCCTCTTTGCACAGTCCCCACACACATTGCACATGGCTATTAGTTCACACAAGTCTAGCAACCCTGAGAATCAACTACTTGGGAATTAGACAGGAATACTTGGATGAAGAGACTCTGGCAAAATTCTGCATCCAATGCCTTCTGATTTTTTCTGGATCCAAACCACTGAAGGCCACAGAAGATACCATAGCATCAGTCTCACTACTTGAATTGATCGGTTCTGTTATCATACGATTGTTGCATATTTAGGAGCAATTTTATTTATTTATTGCTTAACTATATAGGAGTCCACACAAGCTACTCTATGGGTGCTAGCAGCAACACTGGCTAATAGATTAAGAGTTTGGAATAATTTTCATGAAAATCTCAAATAAATCGTGAAATAAGGATGTGGTATAAAAACTGCTGAAGTAATAAAGTGAGTGCTGCTGACCATATATGATGAGCCCTGTCTCTCAGTTCATGACTGCTCCAAGGCTAATGTCACATACTTAATCATTCCACCTCTGGTTCTGCTCTGTAGCTAAATCTTAATAAAAATAGAAATTGAGATGTCATGTAAATAATCAGATTATTCCATAATGAATAGCATAACAAAACCCTGAGGCTTTTTCAGTTGGACAAATTTGGACACGTTTGGAAGAAAGATCTTATTTGACTAAAATAGAAATGGTTGTTTGGTTGGTAGGGCTGTCTGGCAAGACAGTTGATGGCAGAGAACCATTTAAATAATGAAAAGAGAATGTTTCATTTCATCAAGTGTATTTTTCTTGAATGGGAACTAATGTAAGGCAGTCCAGAAAAGTGCAACTTGAACAACTTGTTATTTCATCTCTAGCACAACTGAGCCCTTTGAAGACATTGCCATACCAAACTAGATGTGGGGGCAACACAGTCTAATCCAGGTTGTGCTGGTGAAGGGCCCATTTAAAACACAGTAGAAAAGGGTGAGAGGGTAGCACTCAAACCTTATCCTGACCATTTACTACCATTTTCCTCCCAGAGGGCATATTTCCAATCTCATTTTTCTCCAACATGTTTACTTCTAGTTCTAGAGCACCAACAAGCAGCAAAATAGCTGAGACATAGGTGTGGGTGGAGTGTGGGCAGAGCAAGAATTTTGGCAACCCCCATTCCCCGTCCTGATGCATTTTTAATCCCACCCTTATCTCTTATTTTATAGATGTGATGGGAAACCTGTTTCTGACACAGAAATCTGTGATCACCAGATAAAGTTTGGAACTTATTTTTTGTTGGTCACATTCCTTGGTTGTGTCACTGCAGGAATTATAATTAGGAGTATGTATTCAGATATACCAGAGCTGAAATTAAACCCAAAACTCGCTGTTTCAGGTCAGTTCAGGGATACTGAAATTACCCCAAACATCCCCAAAATTCCAAGAGTAATTGTAATTTATCTCCTGGAATGTGGGGGTTTCTTGGAGGTGCAGGAATGAAGAATATGGGGGGAAGAGGAAACACACAGTGGGCTCTCAGAAGTCCGTGGTGCACAGTCTCTTTCACCTTTAAAGGGAGCATGGGCTACCAAACGGCGGGGAGACACTGAAGGCAGACTGGGCCTCAGAGGCTACATTGACCTTTAGCACCGCAGAGTAGTTTGGTACTTCCTCTCTCTCCCTCTCTGCTTTTGTTTCCTTGAGGCTGGCATTCAGCAAAAGATTCATTTGGATTTCAACTTTTTTTTTTTAAAGAGTGTGAT
>NW_015161423.1:840264-886800 GCF_001447785.1 Gekko japonicus
ATTAAACCACTACCCCACACAAAATTTTGGCATACCCAAAATCATGCCCTTTAAAACACCCAAGCTAATTTAAAATGAAAATTTCAGAAATGTACACACCCCTAAGAAAATGTGGTGTCATATAACTGAGAGCTAATGAGTGTTTGTCTAACCAAACCAACTGAAAAAATGTCAGTGTTTAACCTGTGTATCAAAGCTGAACTTGCTATTTTAATTGCAATTTTTCTTCTTCTTCTGTCTGTGTGTGTTTGCGCGTGTATGTGTGTTCCTTGCCTCCACAGGTCTACCTTTGTCCCCCTTATCCCTTCCTGCTCTTCTGCCTTTTCTCCTGGGTCCTTCCTCCTCTTCCTGCTGCAACCCATTCTGCATTTTCTCCTGGATTATCCTTCCTCTATGCCAACGTTTGATCCTGGGTGACCTCTCCTCTCCCATCCATTTATCCTGCCACCTTAATTTTACCAAAAACCCATTTATTTTCCTTTTTTTAAAAAACAAATAGACTTTAAGAGACCTCTTCTGCCTAATGTTTTCCACTTGCACCATCTAATCCTTATACCAATTACTAAATAAAATTTCCTCTCCAACAATCCCACTTACATTTGACACTGCAAGCACCAAGCAAGATGTTTTATTATACATATTTATTTATGTTTCCTCTAAATGGATTCAGAAAGGTCACATGTGCTTGTTTTCTTGTTAAATATTAGTCCTTGGCTTGATGTGGGGTATATTAAAAACTTGGGCTGGTCTTAGTGTGACATTCAGGGTGACTTTGCACCTTACATGGTTAACATGAGACTCATAGTCTCCATTTCAATCCCTTTGAGGCTGTATTTTAAGAACCAATGTAGGACAGATCAGTTTTGTTTATTTTACTTCTTAGATAAAACAAAAATCATGGCAGAACTCTACTGATACATGTTAGAATAGATTATTTTAGAATAGGTGTATTTTATACCACTTCTTTGTTTAATAGTACAGCATTACAGTAGCTTGTAGTGTTTTTTTCAGTGAAGCAAAATTAAGCAAAATAGAAGTCCAATGGCACCTTAAAGACAAAATTTATCTTAACATCATGTTTCAAGAGTCAGGGCTTACCATCAGGTGTATGAACTGTACATTCAAAGAGTTCTCTTTGATTACTTGCTGTTTCAAACCAGCATTGCTTCGTAACATCTCCCCACTTTGACTCTTCTGTTGTTCGTAATTTTAAGTATAAATAACTGTCATGAATGTATACTTCTTGCATCTGATTAAGTGAGCTTTGACTAACAAAACTTTATACTGGAATAAATTATTTTATTCTTAAAATACCACTGGATTCCTGTAATTTTGCCTCAACAGGCTAACATGGCTATGCTCCTTGAAAAATTAAGCAAGTTGGCTTAATAATAAAGAATGCCTCTAAAAAATTTTTTAGCACAAATACAGTTTTAAAAAATTAACAGAGCAAAATGTACAGGACTGGAGTAGGGAGATCTTAGCAATATTGCCCATGTCATGGTGTGGTAACATTCAAAATCAAATAGTGGCAGCAGTAGTGGGTAGTAATCAGTGGTCACTCAGCAATGATCCCACAAACTATGTAATCCTCTAGAAACTGTGTTGTATGTCACGGGAATTCACAGAACCAGTAAAAAGGCTGTAGCTTTCACTTGGCATTACTAATACCAGCTGCTGGAGAGTAACCAAAATTTATGTGATAGACACAGTAAATCTGCAGACACTGCTAAACATCTCTTAGAGCATTTTTTGCATTGTCCAGTAGAGGGACAAATTATTTCTCATTTCTACAACAAAACATGAAAAAGAGCACTGATATACTACTGCACCTGCTCCAAGAGGTGGAGCAAGCACCTACCCACTCAGTTCCTTTAGACCTCTTCCAAAGAGAACAGAGAGGTCAGCGGTGGAGATAGTTGGGTTGTGTGACTGCACAGATGATTCCTCATAGCAGGCACAGTAGAATGGTTAGTTAGTGCTGCATGTCTGGAAATTTTTTTTTTGTAGAACAGTGAGACTGTCATAAAGGATCTCACTTCCTTATAATGTTTTGCACAATGTCTGAAGATTGATTACCCGTAACTGGTGCTCTTCAAGTCATCATCTGTCAGGTTTGCCAAACCCCCCAGTGGAGGCGGGGGGGGGTCCCCTGCTGCCAGGCCCCACCATCCCACCACCGATCAGCTGACCAGCAGGAGGGGAGGAACTTACCCTGAAAAAGAGGGAGATCCATTTGACCTGCAGCGACATGTCTACATCACTGCCTGCGTGACCTAGAAGTGATGTCATTGTGTCCAGGTTGTCTGGGCTATGCTCTGGTATTTGGGCAAAAACTCTATGGTAGAAACCAAATTTACAATAGAGTTTTTGCCCAAACACCAGAGAGTAGCCTCAGTGTCTTGGAAGTGATGATGTCACTTCTGGGTTACATGGTCAGTGATGTAGACATGTCACTGCACATCATATGGACCCCCCTGCTACTCCTGGTAATCCCCCCCCCCCCCAAATCCCCTGCCGGTTGCCAGGAGCAATCTGTGCAGTTCCATGTATGGTATTTGACACGGATGCAGAAGCAACTTCAGAAAGTTCAAGAGCTCTAGGCCTGCAGTTAGTGTGAAAATCCCTTCCTTCAACAGAAGTTACCATTTTACTGCACCTTCATTCTCATTTCTCTTTTGCCTGGAGGATTTTTTAGCAACTCCATGCCTATTTCTGAAGAGATTACCTCAGGTTTTTCTTCCTGTTCTTTCCCCCTCCTTTATCTCCATTTTAGGTCTTTTCTTTTTAAAGATTTCTGTAGTTTAGTCTTTTTTCTTTTATTTTCTTCATGTTTCTTCTCACCCAGTTGTCTTAGCCTGTACATTCCACTTCAGCCTTTCTTTCAGTATTGCCATGTCTGCAGGAGCAAATTTCCTATTGCCTCTTCTATTTAGGTGAAGCACATAACTCTGATTCTTGAGCTCAATGTACTCATTTCCACAAGCATCTAATAAGAAATTGAATCTCCCAGTGTTGGACCTTATTGCAGAGGTTGCTGGAGCTTTCTGTGGCACTCAGTAATATCGGAACAACCACTTCTGGTACTGTATTCCACAGTAGTGTGGGCCCCAAATGTCACGTCACCATCTCGAGCAGCAACTCAAGCAGCTAATATAAAGCACCAGGGTCCATGCCGTCTTCCAAACTGCCATTTGTTGACAAAACTTTTTAAGGGCTCTAAGTGTTGAGACTCCTCCAAACTGGTCAGTGGAACCAAAGATAAGAAAAAGAAGTAGGGGCACATTGATTCTAAGTGTTCTGTGGATGTACTAGAAGGCTGAAATCCAACCATAGTGCCACTGCCACTTTCTGCCTCAGCAATCCCCTCTGAACCCAAAGCTTCTATTTCCAGTCCAGCCCCCTACACTTCTTCTTGTCTGATGTAACCAATGGAATTTCCCATACATTCCGTTGGGCAGAAGTGTCAGATTCTCTACTACAACTTTCTCAGATGGAGGATGAAAGACACTACTCCACTTTCTGCATCTACTGTGTCAGAACCACTCAGAGATATTTATTTATTTATTTATTTATTTATTTATTTAGACTTATAGCCCACCCTCCCCACATTGTAGGCTCAGGGCGGGTAACAGCATATATGTATCTGCAGTTAATGCAGATTTACAATATTAAAAACATATTACAAATACTCAATTTAAAATCCATAAAATCACCATCCTTATATCATTAAAAACATCTGCCTTAAACAACAAGGCGCCTCAACAGCAAATAATGTGGTCACAGTCTGGTTTCCAGGATTTGCGGTCACTGGGGGAGGGGGGAGGCCTAATCAAATGGATGCCCACTGCCTCAAGTAAAGGCCTGGTGGAAGAGCTCCATTTTGCAGGCCCTGCAGAACTGTAATAGGTTCTGCAGGGCCATGATCTTGTATGGTAGCTCATTCCACCTGGCCCTAGTTGAGGCAAGTCAGACATCCCTTGGGCCAGGGACTACCATGAGGTGTTGATTGGTAGAATGTAATGTTTTACGGGGCTCATATGAGGAGAGGCGGTCTCGAAGATACACGGGCTCCTGGACATATAGGGCTTTAATGGTGAGCACCATGTTCTACATGGTCTAATAGAACACAGATCTGTACAGTGTGGTGACCACAGTTATGGCCAGAGATGTTAACTGTGATCACAAAATGGCCTCATGATCCTGTGGAATGACCATCATTATGCCCCTCCATATGGAAGGATGATGATGATAAATACCATTATTGATACTGAAAGACTGGGATGTAGCATGCAATCTTTCCAGATCTTGCTGGAAATCCCAAATTTATTGTGATTTCTATTGCTATTCAGATTAGCATTATGGCCAATACATGTGTTGTCAACAAATTATTGCCATAGTATCAATAGCCCATTTTGTCATTGGTGCAAATTCTATACATGTCTGTGTAGGCAGAACTATCTTTGCACAAAACTAGATGTTAAAACAAATCTCTACAGAAGAAGAAATATAATCTTTGACTACTTTGCTTCTTCCTACCAACCCTTTGCTTGGAATCAGACTGAAACTGGGATTCTATCATCAAAGACTCATGGGTCCTCATAACCATCTTTTCAGGATATGCCATAGAACTGGAGACATCCTACTGCTGTGCCAAATTGTGCCAACATGCTTCACCCTGTACTACAGAAAGAGATTTTCTCTTCATTATTTGTCCTCAGTACAGATAGTACCTCCATTTAACTACTGGTCCTGTTTATTTTCAATACTATGCCCTTTGACACTGTAACAACATGAAGGGTATCTGTGAAATGCATGGCAGTACAGCCTCCATTCATTTGCACCACATGTGCACCATATTGACATACAATGATGACTGACTTCTTGTCACCCATTCAGAACACCAGTTCCTTGATAACCTTCCAGAGAGAGCGCCAGTTGGGTGTAGTGGTTAAGTCTGCAGACTCTAATCTGGGAGAACCAGGTTTGATTCCCCACTCCTCCACTTGCAGTTGCTGGATGACCTTGGGCAAGCCATAGTTCTGTCACAGCTCTTCTCTCAAGGACAGTTCTGGAAAGAGCTCTCCGTCCCGCCTACCTCACAGGGTGTCTGTTGTGGGGAGGGGAAGGGAAAGAAGTTTGTAAGCCGCTCTGAGGCTCCAAGTAAAGGGTGAAGTATAAATCCAATCTCCTCCTCTCCTCTTTCTCTTCCCAATACACTCTCACTGGTGTCTTTCCTCAGGCTATTATTGTCGAAGAGGAAAAATCCACTTTGGCATGAACACAAAAATCCAGTTCATAGCTGCTGTACAAGTGTCTAGGAAAGACAAAAGCATTCTTCTGCTTACTCTAAGACTGTATTACCACCATGGTATCGGTACCCCTGTGCTCCTAGTACAATGTACCCCTGTACTTCAGCTTCATTGGCACTGCAGTAATCAGACTTGCAAAATTCCACATGCATCTTCTTTGTTTTCTTCAGTCCTTCTAACCCCCCACAGAGACCACCAATGCAAAGCACTCACTGTCATCTCTGCAGTCCACATCGTTGCTATGATGGACCCACTTTCCCCACTTGATGCTGGACATGCCCTGTCATACTTGATCACTGAAGACAATGGTTAGTACCAATGCATCTACTGAGGCTAGAGAGCCCATTACATGGGCCTGGCCACCAATGATGCTTCGCTTCCCAATCTTCAGGATAAACATATCAACTTCATGGAACTCATGGCAATCTAGCACACTCTTATTTTCTTCCACTGTGTCTTTCCAATAAGATAGTACAAGTGACAAGCAATGTCACTGCCCGATCCTGTGTCAATAAACAGGGCAGAACAGTTTCCATTAACCTATAAATATTTGCCAGGAGAATGTATGTGCAACTAGACCAACAACAAAAAGATCCTAAACTAAAACAGTGGATAACAATTATTACTTGTGTAGTGAAGAATCTATCACTATACAAAAAAGTTCTATATATAATAGATTTATATATACAAGCCACACTAGCCAATAACAAGATACAGCACATATACAAACTATAATAGCCAGTGACAAATTAAATTATGAGTTACCTGGGTTCAAAAACAAATTTTGTGACTTTCATCAGATTTAATGGTATAAACATTCAATGACCTGCTTGTCAACAATGACACAGACTGAGAGGCCAAAATGGCACATAAAAAGCACCACCAAGGAAAGGGAAGGGAGAAAATAATTCACCCCTGTCCCTGTCAGAAGGTAGGAGGAGCAGGCTTGACATGGCTTGTGTCCAGCTTATCCCAGTCTGCCTTGTATGGTGGTGGAAGCCACTGGCTTTTAGCAGCAGTGGCTCCTGCCTGCCTCACATGGGCCTAGTGCTGCTGGTTCCTGCCAGGTGGTGGCCGCTAGCTTGCAGTGGGGGCCTGCATCCACCTTGCATTATGCTAGCTTGCAGTGGCAGCTTGTGCCTGCCTACCTACCTTGCGGCATGTCAGTGGCTGCCCCCCTCATATGAAGCAGAAGTCACCACAGGATCAGAGTGGCCCTGGTAAATGGGGGCAGCCTCCAGGACTTTTCTTGATGGTCTTAATGGCCAATTGGCATTATTAAGAAAACAATTGCTTGTACAATAATCTTAACTCTAGAGTGAAAACACACACACACAAAAGCTGCACCTTCCACAATCTCCTTGTGAATCCTGAGAAGGGGGGGGGGGACCATCCTGGCCATACCTTAATTCCTATTCTCTAACTCATTATTCCAGTCTCTTTTGGAGTAGAACTTCTTGCCATAGAGGAAACCACCAAGTACCCCAGTACTTCAGCAAAGGGGTCACAAGAGCTACATCCCTGGGTGATGCAATTTTGCCTTCACAAGGGGACCACAATCATCTATGCATTGCCACCTCTGCTGCTGACTGAACATGTCCTGCAGAAGATCATATAGGAGATATTCTGATACATCCTAATCATTCTGTAATGATCTCATCAGGCATGGTTTCCTCTCCTGCTCCATCTACCATCCTGTTCAGACCTGCAACATAAACATAACAGGTGATTGGACAGTGGAAACCTTGGAAATCCAACTCTCCCACCACTCCTGCCATTCAGGAAGTCATCCTCGGTTCCAGGACACCATCTATAAGGAAGTTATACAAGGCAAAACAGGATAAGCTCTCCACCTATCTTATATCTCATGATCTCAACCACACCACTATTTTCCTGACATCTTTAACCTGCTCTTCCTCATTGTGCCTGCAGACCTTGTGCAAAACGTTATGACAAACACTTCTGTAATGAACTCACTTTTCTATAGAAAATTTTTGAAGCATGAACTAGTGACTCCTCCCAAAATGTGCTGCAAATGGCCCCAACCTTTTCAGTTCATATCCTCATTTTAAAAGCTGCTGTAATGTCTTTAGGTTCACTAATAATCAAAGTTTAGGGCAGTCAGTCATTGGAAAGGAAGATTAATCCCATTGTACACTGCATAGAAATTCAGTTATTGTCCTCCTCTGTGTTACATAAGGGCAAAATAACTTCTGAGCAAGAATGAGAAAAATGGCAGCTAATATTCCCAATGCCAATCACTGATGACTTGTCATTAGCATAGTGTGAGAACAGAGTTTTTGTATCCTACTCATTTGAGATTTTAATAATTACTAAAAATATACACAAGTTTAAATTTAAAATGCAAGTAAATCCAGGGAAAATCTTGCAAGCAAAATCTTAAATGGAAAAAAAATCAAGCCTTTAAAGTTATTCTTTATATATTTTAATATTTTGGGGTTATTTCTGACATTGATTTGAAATGGATGATCCTAAACTTTTAATGTATTATTAATAAACTATTATTCACAGGGGGAAAGGGGCAAGAAAGGCTCTAGGGGGCCTAAAGGGGATAAGGGAGACCAAGGAGCACCTGGATTAGATGCACCCTGCCCATTGGTATGTTGTGTTTTTAAAAATGTATTGTTTGATTCTTAGCCACTGAGGAAGAAGGAAGGATAGATAGCAGTAATCATGCTGTTAAGTTACTGATTGAACTGTTAAAATATAAAATTCTGTCTTACTTCCACTGAAACAAACAACAATAACAGAAAGCTAAAGCAAGTCTTGTAAGCAATTAGGCTATGGAAAAGTAGACTGTGGTAACAAACAGCCATGCCTTAAAAGGCTTGATATTCCTATGCACTCTGTTAGAGATTCTACCTTAAGACTAAGGACCAGTTCATACATGCATATGTATCATTTAATTACTTGATGACTTGCTGATGAATGTGTGATCTGATATGCAATGGTTCATTCACATATCCAAGTCATCACCTTGTGCTGCAATCACCAAGAGAACAAAAATTTGTGAGTGAGGCCTCAACAGCAATGGAGTCTAAAGTGCCTTCTTTCTTCCTCCTTCAATGGTGGCGAAATCCTGTTTCAAAGAGAACTTGCCAGATGGAATTGATGCAGGGTACCCAGTTTATGACACCCAGTGGAAACAAAATTGTTTTACAAAAACAGAAGGAAAGTTCTGGACATGGAGCCTCTTTACAGCTGCATGTGAGAAAAATTATTACAATTGTCTTTTGCACAAAAATACTTTAAGATATGTGAAAGATAATTTGAAAAATGAAACACAGAAGACATTTCCTATGGAGGGCTTAAAATACTTGAAGTTGCATGACTAACCAGAAGATATGCTTATTTTAGAAAATCTAGTCCTGTCATTTTAAAAGTGGCATTCTTAATTTGTTATGCTTTACCTTTATTATGTTATCTTGTGTTGGTAGGACACTGGATACCAGAGCACAGTTTAAAAAAACCCACACCCAATCAATTAATAATACAGCAATAGGAATTTTTAAATTCCAGTGTAACTCGAAGAATGTTTCAAGAACCCCCAAAGCTTTACTCATAATTTCTACTATATCCTTAATTTATGTTCAGAACAAAGCAATCTACTACGTTAAGGTGTACCTTCACACACTACTTTTGCTGTGAATAAAGACTACTTAAGAAGTCTCTTCTAAAAATTAGCATTTTCCCATTCTTCCACCTTTACAGAGCCTTCTATATTTATCAGATTAAGAGAAATGTCTTCTGATCGTTTCACAATACAGAAAGAGAAGCTATACTTACTATCATTGTGCACCATTGTACACTGGGTATGTAACCTGAGTGCCCTTAGATACATTACTGTTATACTGAGACTCTCCACCCATAAAATGGAGGTGAACTCTGCACTAACTAAAGTAATTCTAGTGGTTGATTTCATGAACAGGGACTCCGAGGTTTTAAAGGCGAGAAGGGTGAGCCGGGGTTACCAGGGCTGGACGGGCTGGATGCCCCTTGCCCATTGGTATGGTGTTACCTTCCCTTTCCTGCATGTTTATGATTGTGCCCCCCTACTACTGCAAACCCCTTTTCAGATCTCCACTTTTCTTCAAAATGTTTTATGACCCATAACAACTTTTTGAATGAGTCACTAGTTGCTACCACCATTTCCCTGCAGTATATAAGGCTGAAAACAAATACTTTGCTGGATTAAGCTGCTTTGATTCATCTTTAACATTTCTTTCATAACTGCTTATCTACTGACACATCAAAGTTGCTTAGAAAGAAGGCCTGATTCTCATATGCAACATATACATCAAGATGTTCACTTCTAAGAAGGACAACATCAACAGCTGTCTCCATAGATCTGGCAGCTTTCACCATTTGATCTTGCTGTTCACTGTACAATCTCATATCCTTCCCACCAAAACATACCTATCGCTACATTCACATTCATTGCACAAACTTATCTCCAAGGATAATACATAGTTTGTTTTCTAATTCTGAAATTTGTTAAAAATTTTTAACAAAGTCTAAATTAAGAGATTATATAAATCACTGAGGTGTTTCTGGCATCATTTTCCAAGTGGTGTCATGGTTACAGAAATGGCTTTTAACTGTTCTGCATCTCAATAGAGAAAATTACCAAGGAAATTCAAATTTCATATAAATCCCCCAAATAATACTGTACTCAGAATTATTCAAATCCATAAAAAGTAGTCGTTGTTGTTCAGTCGCACAGTCGAGTCCGACTCTTCGCGACCCCATGGACCACATCACGCCAGGCCCTCCTGTCATATCCATAAAAGTATTTACAAATGTGCTTTTGTTGTATGAATCTTAATGAGGTTACTTTATTCTGAATTTGCTTGAATTTTTTCGAGAATCTTATACATATACACACAAACTTCACTGAATTAAAGCCTTTTGCAGACAAAGGATACAATGTGGGGAGATACAGGCACACCTAACATGAATGGAGAAAGTGGAAAAGACCACTAATAGAGTGAAAATCTCTTCTTGGTGGATGGAGGCTGGTTTACTCTTCCTACTTGCTCCACAGACAGGACCATGCCAATAAACTGAGTTTTATCTCAGCTAATGGGAGAAGAGACATCCCAGTTTCAGCAATAACAGCAAAAACATATAAATAAAACCTGGAAAAACCTTGCATGTGCTAAGAAACTGTGAAGAGCCTAAAAAAGTGACAGGACACACTTATTCAAATGCTGCATCAGCAGAAGTACAAACATGCATTTTGTAATGGTAAACAAAGGTGGAAAGGGAGGCCCACATTGCCACCTTGCAAGAAGTGCCAAATCTCCTTTGACTTATTATTTATTTATATCCCGCCCTCCCTGCCAAAGTGGGCTCAGGGCGGCTTACATATAATTTATTGAACAGATAGAACATAGAATTGAATAAAATCACTATAAATATAAAACGTCACATAAAGTGCTAGCACGGATCATATAGTGATGGCGAAGCATTAACAGCAACCGACATAAGCAAACAGTCAGCTAACGTCATAGTCTGGGTCATATCGGCAGAGTACAAGCTGTTAATGGTGGTGTTAGTATTGGGGTCAGGGCCTCAGTTTATTAGGTGCAGCTCGCTAATCAAAGGCCTGGTGGAAGAGCTCTGTCTTACAGGCCCTGCAGAACTGTAAAAAGTCCTGCAGGGCCCTGATGTCTTCCAGCTTATTCCACCAGTACAGAGCTGCCACTGAGAAGGCCTGGCCCTCATCACAGCCAGCCTCGTGTCTCTGGGGCCCAGCAGGGCCACATGATTTGGGACCCTGATAGTAGTGCTCTTTGGGGAACATGTGAGGAAAGGCGGTCCCTTAGGTATGTAGGCCCTTGACCATAAAGGGCTTTAAAGGTAAGAAACAGCACCTTGAACCGAATTCAGTATGCTATGGGCAGCCAGTGCAGCACTTTTAGCACATACTGGATGTGCTCCCGAATGGGGAGAACCAGCAGCAGCCTGGCCGCCGCATTCTGCGCCAGCTGCAGCTTCTGGATTTGGGACAAGGGCAGCCCCATGTAGAAAGCATTACAGTAGTCCAATCTCGAGGTGACCATTACATGGATCACTGTTGCCAGGTCCTTGCGTTCGAAGAAGGGAACTAACTGCCTAATCAGCCGAAGATGATAAAAGGCTGACTTCACAGTGGCTGCTACCTGGGTCTCCATTGTTAGGGAGGCATCCAAGAGCACTCCCAGCTCCTAACCTCCAGCACTGGCATCAACGGTGCCCCATCAAAGGTCAGGAGTGGGATCCCTCCTCTCGGACCGCTCTGACTCAGGCACAGAACCTCTGTCTTCATTGGATTCAGTTTCACTCAGCTCAGTCTAAGCCAACCAGCCACAGCTTGCAACTCCAGGTCCAGGTCTTCCGGACTAGAGTCAGACTGGCCGCCCAACAACCAATAGAGCTGGGTGTCATCCGCTTATTGCTGACATCCCAGCTCATGCCACCAGGCAATCTGGGCAAGGGGATGCATATAGATGTTAAATAACATCAGGGAAAACACTGCTCCTTGGGGCACTCTGCAAATTAGCAGGTGCCTTTGGGACAGCTGTTCCCCTACGGCCACCCTTTGTCCCCAACCCCGAAGGAACAAGGAGAGCCCCTGCAAGGCAGATCTCTGAATCCCAATGTCGGTGAGGCAGTGAATCAGTAGTTGGCGGTCGACCATGTCGAACACTGCCGACAGGTCCAACAACAGCAACCCTGCCGAACCACCCCGATCCAGATGCCTCTGAAGGTCGTCTGTCCCAAATAGGGCAAATTGGAAACCGGCTGATAATTAGCCAATTCAGCCGGATCCAGGGGTGGTTTTTTTAAGAGAGGGCATACCACCGTCTCCTTGTCCCTTGGGAACAGCCCCTCAGAGAGGGACTTTTTGATAATTTCCCTTAGGGCACCCCGTAGCCCATTGCAGCCAGCTTTAATTACCCATGATGGGCATGGATCAAGGCTGCAAATGGTCAGATGTACAGTTGAGAGTAATTTGTCAAAGTCCTCTAGGCTGAGTAGACTGAAATAATCCAAAACCTGACAAGAAGACATGCATGGAGCCTCGAGTTCCCATATTATCTCAACTGTGGCGGGAAAGTCATGGCGGAGTGACAAGACTTTATAGCTCTCAAAATCCTCCAACTAATCTCCAATTTCTTAGTGTTTGGTCTGCCCTGTGGCAGAGTAGGAACACACTGAATCATTCTAAATAATTGGGCTGGGTGAGAGCTCGCAGACGCAAACATGGCCACATAATACTCTATTTTAGCAGCTTTGACTGCTATCTCATAGGATCTCATAAACGTCCTATAGAATGCTCTTGTAGCTTCGTCATGAACACGCCGCCACTGTCTCTCTAGCTGTCTGAGCCCTCGCTTTATCAGCTGCAGCTCCTGTGTACACCATGGAGCGAGCCTAGAGCAAGGGTACAGAGGATGTTGGGGAGCTATCTTGTCAATGGCTGCCAAGAGTCGGCTATGCCAGTCCTCGACAAGCTCATCTAGTGAGCTGCCAGGGGGCATCGAATCCTGCAGGGCCATCTGAAGCCACATTGGGTCCATTTGGCTCTGCGGGCGAGCTAAAATGCACTCGCCACCCACACAGGGTCGGGGGGGGGAACATTCATGTGGGTCTTCAGGGCATACTGGTCCAACCATGGTACTGCCATAGCAGTAATTTGGTCCACTGTAGCCCCTGCTGTGGGAGCTGTTACATATTGGGAGAGTCCTGGCACTGCTATGGACGACACCAGGTCCATCGCCTGTGTGGAAGCCAAGTCATCGGCATGGACATTGAAATCACCCAAGACTATCAGTCTAGAGTGCTCCAATGCCCCAGTCTGATATGGCCTCCGGCAGGATGGCAGGGTATTTGTTGGTGTGTTGGGCAGACGGTACACCAACGAAACAGCCAAACTCTCCCCAGTTTCCTACACAAAGCCAGTGCATTCTATGCCTGTGAGCTTCGGTGGCAGAAGCGCCCTGAAGGTGTAAGCCTCCCAAATAAACACATCCACTCCTCCCCCCGCCCCTTAGTCTGGGATTGGGAAAGGACCAAGAAGCTGGGAGGAGCCAGCTGGGAGAGAGCTACTGTCTCCCCATCTTGTACCCAGGTCTCGATCATGCACACTGGGTCCATATCCTGCCCCAGCAACCAGGAACCGGTGTTCCCTCTAAGCTAAGTTAGTGGGAGCTAGCTCACAGTTTTTTAGCCTCCAGCTCACATACTTTTGTCTTAGCTCAGGGAGGATGGCTCCAGAGCAAACTAATTTATGCAGTAGCCAAATCTCTCGCTCACAACATTAATGCCAGTAGCTCACAAAGTAGGGTTTTCCCCCACAAGCCTCCCCAGCTTAGAGGGAGCATTGCCGGGAACCCATCCTGGAATCCCTGATCCACTAACAAAGTCTTTTTCAGGATTCTATCCTAATTGTCACTTTCTGACAAATTCTACACATTTAATTGCTGCTGTTTTTGGATAATACATGTACTCAATACTATCACATATACACACAAATCATAAATAGTGTTTGCTGAACTGGTGTCTTGCTGATAACCAAGTAAACATCTAATATTACACATTTGACTCAAGCATGCAAAAAGCTTGCCTGTTGCCTTTCACACTGTTGCTCTGTGTTCTTGACTGCTCTGTACACTGGACATGTGTATGGAGTGCATGTTTTTCCAAGTCTTATATACTAATAAGCATACTTTCTTTTCTCCCTCTCTACCAGCAAGAACATTATTTTGAGTATATCCTTCTGTTGATCCCTCAATTGTAACTCCTTTTCCTACTGCATTATACCTAACTTTGGATTTTCCACGCAACACAATTTATCGCTGTCAATGGGACCATTGTACCAATGGGAACGTCTCAATTTGGAACCTGTTGGTTTTAAGGAAAATGGATTTAGAAATTAATATGGGTCAATGCCAAAATATTAATTCACTAGACTCCTTATCGCTGTTTTTCAAGGAAACAGTCATTTAAAAATTATCCTGAAAACCTCTAGGTTTCTCTTTTTAGAAAGCAGAAAACATATAAGTGCGTATGTGTATATATACACACAGAGTGAGAGACATTCAGTTATCTGAATGACCCAGAGATCACCCAGCTACAAGTCTAGATAAACAGCAGCTACTTCTTCATGGCCTCTGTGCATCACACTGATGGACTCTGCACCTGTGTAAAGCACATTTTCAGAAACTTCTAGAGCAGTTTCAGAATGCATATGGTGTAGGGGGAACAGTCACACTTCTGCTCAGTTCCTTTTTGTCCATCACAGCAGAGACACTCCGATACTCTGAGTGAGTATTGGGCCTATGGGGAAGGAGACCTGATCAAGAATTTGACATTTCCATCTTGAGACCAGACACTACTGTACAGGGATCATAGGTACCAAGAAGAATCAGAGAACTCTTGATACACCTCTTCAAGTGCTGGGACAGTAGCTACATTCCTTGTACAGACCCTAGTCTGTACAAGATACCATCATGCTAAAATACCATCAAAGCTCTTTATACCACAGCTACAGGCAATACAACAGGGTTTGTTCAGAGGAGAGATGCCACTTTTGTTGCCAGTCCCCATCATCATATTACAGAAACAATAGTTGCTCTCCCTACCAGGATCGGCATGAGGAGTACCACTCAGTATTGGCTAACCCCACTTATGTTGCCATCACCACATCAGGCACTCAGTTGAATGTGGCACCTGTCTTGCTGAGCTCCTCCAAACAGTTTCATGCGGCTACATCTGTTCTGAATACACAGGTCATCACATCTCATGCCTCTTTACCTGCTCTAGTTACCACATTGTGCACTCTAGACTATCACCCCATGCTCCTTTCACCTTTCATCTAGTCCATGAACTTCTTGATCTGACTAAAGAGTCCTGGGAGAAGACAGTCTCCATTCCCCTGACATCAAGAGGAAACCAACAATCCACACAGACTACAAATGGACACCTTCTCCTTCCCTTTCACCCACCCACCACCCAACTATGTCATTGTTGAAGCAAGCCTGGGAAAGAGAAAACAGGTTGTTCACTCAGTTCCTACCAATTGGGAATGAAGGAAATTGGATGCTTTTGGCCATAAAGTGTAAACTACTGGGGCTGTCATTTAAGATAGCTAAGTATCATCTTTCTTCTGCCTTTGAGCATTTCCCAGAAATGCTCCCTGGGAATTCTGTGAACAAAGAATAGATAAAAGAGATGCCTACAAATCCATGATCTTCACCTTCAGAGATGAAACACTTTGGGTCACAAAGATGCGGACAGCAAAAGACATGGCTGAAGGCATCTCCAAAAAATGGCAATTGCAGTACCCTTAAGACAATGTGCCTGGTTCCATTCATCCAACCCAGCACCAGATGACAGGACCTGTTCTTTGAAAGGACCTCTAGCTCAAAGACATCTTCCTTCAGGAACTCATCACTACTGTGAAGTTAATGTGCCTAACTCAAATCTCATAAAGGCCCCCTAGAGTTCCAGTTTCCAAGTGCTGGCAATCTGCACTCAAACTGGGGAAAAAATGGTCATTCTGATAGGTCCTTCCTTTTGGGATGCTGTTCCTCCTTCTCATCCAAATTTCAACCACCTTCTGAACATACACTATCTTCAGGATGAATCCAGGTTTTGAAATTCCATGTGTCTTCCCTCCAAAGGTTTCCTCCCACCTTCATCAACATCTTCTGAACTGAGAGAAAATCATATTGGACCACCAGGTCTTAACTGTCATAACACTGAGATATGTAATAGAGTTTGCTTCCCTGCCTTCCCCACCCACCTTCCACCCCATACCACCCTCTTCCATTCTCCCTTTTGTAAAAAGAGGCAATAAAGCCCATACCTCATTTCCTGAGGGGCCAAGATTTTTATTCCTGATATTTCACTAACATGAGGAAGGGTGAAGTTTTCCATCCTGTGCTTGATCTCAAAGGTAAAAACAGGTTCATTGAGACCAAGAAGTTCTGGATGTGACTCTATCTGCCACCTCTTGATGCCATGAACATGGGTTATGTTTATCAACTTCAAAGATGCCAACTTCTATATCTTGATTCAACCACAGCATTGTTGGCTTCTCTATTTTGCTGTGGGGATCGACCACTTCCAATGCAGTGGGCTCTCCACCACCACAAGGATCTTCACCAAGTGCATGGCAGTGGTCACAGCACATCTGAGGTGTCAAGGGATCACATCATCCTCCCCATTGACTTTACTCCAGCACGACCCAGCATATTCTTGCTTCACTAGGACTCCATGTTAAAAGAAAGAAGTTGCACCTCGATCTTACACAATGCAGCCAATACATTGATGCTGTCCTGAACTCAGTTATTGCAAATGTCTGCCCTTGGACAGACAACATGCCATCATAGAAATGGTGGCCACTTTCCAGTAGCACCCTGTACAGCCACCAGTCTCCACACAAACACTAATAGATCTACAATCTCTATTGTCCATTTCATCGGCCTTCAAATGAGAACCCTCCAGCATTGCAGTTCAAGCTGATATTGGACCCTCAAAACAATATCCTGCTACTTCAGTTCTCAGTACTATCCTCCCTTCATTGTTGGCCTCATCACAATCATGAGTAGTTCACTGATGTATCTTTGGATTTGGACAGATGGGCAATCTTTATGAGTTAAATACATTCCAAATGAACATTATACCTTGGGTTATATATATTGTGCACAATTCCTTTTCATGTATATGTATTCATAAAATTAAGACTTTAGTTTGTGAATGTATGTGGGGGTTCCTTACCACCTCAGATTTCTTCAACAAGGATGCAACACCCATTTAATGAAGGAGGGTTGCTTGTTAACTTGTACTAATTATTGCAATTGCTCCTCTCAGTTGGACTGCCCATCTTGGGATGTTTTGGAGGATTCTTGTCTGGTGACCCTTTTTAAATGGAATGCATTAAGTTCATAGTAAAATACTGTTCTGCAGGTTCTGCGGTTAGAGGATTATGGTTCATAATATCACAGCAATATCAATTTGACTCATTTTCACATGGTAAATTAAAATTATGGGCCAACCCAGATGTAAAAATTGAGAAGATTTTTTTTTTATGGAAAGCTTGGACAGATAGGGGGATTTTTACTTTTGAGCAATTACTAGACTCTGACAATGAGATTTTGTCATTTTCGCAACTGAGGTCTAGATACGACTTGTCAAACTCTGTTGAACGGCAATGTTTACAATGGCAACATCTATTGGTATCTAAATATGGCTCTGCAGCACTGTTTCAGAATCTCCCTTACTCTTGGAAACACATTGAATCAATGCAGAAAACGAAACCTACAATATTTGTTTATAAATATTTGATGTTGGTTAATAAATATGATACACAAAGTCTTAGGAACAAATGGATTAAGAAAGTAGATTGCCTTATTTTACGAAAGCAATGGGATATGGCCCTAAACTTTATACCTGTTGTTTCTAAGGATCCCAAGCTTAGACTTGTTCAGCAAAATAACTATGTTTAGAATATATTGCACCTTTTTAGTAAATGGCTAAGTAAAGTTTCTGATTGCTGGCATTGTAACTTAAAAGACACGTCTCTTAAGCATATGCTTTTGGTCTTTGGGGGAGGAAGGAATATTTTTTTGTTATTCAGTCGCACAGTCGAGTCCGACTCTTTGTGACCCCATGGACCAGATCACGCCAGGTCTTCCTGTCTTCCGCCGTCCTCTGAAGTTGGCTCAATTTCATGTTCGTTGCATCTATGACACTGTGTAACCATCTCATCCTTTGCCGTCTCCGTCTTCTTTGACCTTCAATCTTTCCCAGCATCAGGGTCTTCTCCAGTGAGTGCTCCCTTCTCATTTGATGGCCAAAGTATTTGAGCTTCAGTTTCATTATCTGGCCTTCAATCCCAAAGAAGGGCAATGCCAAGGAATGTTCAAACTATCACACAATTGCACTCATATCACACGCTAGCAAGGTCATGCTCAAGATCCTACAAGCTAGGCTTCAACAGTACGTGGATAGAGAACTGCCAGAAGTACAAGCTGGGTTTCGAAGAGGTAGAGGAAGTAATTCCTCATATCAATTTTGTATTAAAGTAATAATTGTTCTTTGGGGATGTTTATGTACTTTTCAACTATTTTCCTGTCCCCTGGAGGCTAACTGAAGATCAACGAACATGGACACTCTAGCCCTGACCTGGTTAGCTCAGGGAATCCTGATCTCGTCAGATCTCAGAAGCTAAGCAGTACTCTGGCAAGTACTTGGATGGGAGATCTCCTTGAAATACCAGAGGCGGGAAGCGGGGGCAGGCTTTATTTAGCCAACTCTCTGAATATCCTCCAGGGCCCCAGTTGGGTTCAGTCACCAGAGGTTGCCGTGACTTCCGGGTGCATGCGCGCGCACACACACACACACAAACATGCAAAAAAAGAAAGAAAAAGAAAATGGACACTATGTGCCCTTATCATTGCTAAAAGATTTATGTAACACTGGAGAGATAAATGCCCACTTTCCATCATCAACATTTCAATATATGGCATATAAACGACAATTGCATATGTCTAGCTGCTTGAATGAGCTGCGGTGGCTCAAGTGGTTAAGACGCTGAACTGCAGGCTGTGGAAGGTCAGTAGTTCAGCAGTTCAAGACCTGAGTTGCCGCATGACGGAGTGAGCTCCCGTCTGTAGTTCCAGCTCCTACCAACCTAGCAGTTCGAAAGCAAGAAATTGCAAGTAGAAAAATAGGTACCACTTCAGTGGGAAGGAAACAGCGTTCCGTGCGCCTTGGTGTTTAGTCATGCCGGCCACATGACCACGGAAACGTCTTTGGACAGCGCTGGCTCTTCGGCTTTGAAACGGAGATGAGCACTGCAACCCTAGAGTCTGACTTGACTGGCTTTCGAGCAAGGGAACCTTTACCTTTAGCTGCTTGAAAACCTTTTATATAGATGCTTATGCATAGACTTGGCACCATTGCTGTTATATTATCTATTTCTTTTCTCTTTGTGGTTTGTAATGATTAATTTTTTTAAAGTTATCTGAATCATGGGATGCCCCTTGTTTCCACCAGGCTGACTCTAACCTTCATGACCAATACCTCTCTCTGGGGACAGAGTATTCATTATGACACTTGGTCCATACACACATGGTCCACATAGGAACAAAGTACTCATATAAACCAACTGGAACTCCTAACGGTGAACAAATGTCTTGATGCCTTTCTTCCCAGTTTCAGAGGCAAAACCATACAGGTGGCCACCAACAACATGACGACAACGTATTACATAAACAAGCATCGACCAGCCTAAATAATCTTGGCTGTCACCTGTGAGAGAGATGCATCAACTTCCACATCACATCCATTGCAGTTAATGATGCAGGGTATCATAATATCTGGGTGGATACCCTCAGTAGACAGGGGATCTTGGCGTACAGTCAGTCAGCAACAAATACATATGACCTATCTTCGATCAGTGGGACCATCCAAAGACAGACTTGTTTGCCACACTGTCCAGCAGGAAGTGCTACAGTTATTGCTCTCAAGGAGGACAAGGACACATGGGAGATGCCTTCCCTATAATGTGCTCAGGGTGTATACTTTAAGCTTTCCCCCCGTCTTCCCCTTCAATGTTTTTGGAAAGATAAAGAAGGACTTGCCAGATTATATCCTCATCATTTCTTACTTGTCATGCCAACCATGGTTCTTAAAGGTTAGTAAAACTTAGCCAAGGACAGCTATATAACCTTTCTACCTGACCTCCTGTCACAGCATCAGGGCAGCGTCCTATACGTGGATGCCCTACACCTGGTAGCCTGGAATTTTGCTAAACAAGTGATCCTGGAGACTGTGAGAGGAGCCATCCTTAATGCCAGGAAATGATCCACTAGGAAATCCTATGACAGCATACAAAAGCGGATAACCAACTTTGCTTTTCAGCATGAGTTAGGCTCATCCATGTGTGCACTTCCTCCATTCTACATTTTAGGTCTGGCTTAGGTTCCTCCATTCTTTTATTTAGGTCTGGCATGCTCATCTCTCAAGGTTCACCTGGCTACCACCTCAACTTCATGATCTCTCACCCAGCAATGCTCCAACTTCTTTCAGCCTGTGGTGACATAATTTTTCTGGGGCCTTGGTCTGCTTTATCCTCCAGTGCACCCCCTACACTGGCTTGAAACTTCCAGCTTGTCCTTACTCGGGTCATGGGCAAGCCCTTTAAATCCATGGCAACCTGTGATTTTCAGTTGCTCTCCTTCAAGACCACTTTCTCACTGCTATCTGATTTGCCAGGGGAGCATTGAAACTGGCTGCGCTTTGAATTTATCCACCTTTTCTGTGATTTCACCAGGACAAGGGGATTCTCTGCCATGATATTATCTTCCTGCCTAAGATGATGCCAGAATTCCATTTGAACCAGGACATAGTCCTACTGACCTTTTTTCATTTCTAGTGAAAGATGCCGAGAGGTCACATCACTGCTTGGATGTGAAGGGGGCACTGGCTTCTGCACAGATTGTCTCTCCTGAACACACACGAGACTTTTCTAGTCCTGCTCTAGTAGCAAAAAAGGAAACATTTCTTGCCTTAGCATATCAACCACTGGATATCCCACATTGTAGAACTATGCTAATAGTTCGTGGACCCTGATTGGCTGGAAAAGCAGCATTAAAATGTTCTAAATAAAATACATCAAGACATCAAGACTCGCTTGACCATGTCAATAACTACCTCCTCTGCATTTGCCAAAAGAATCCCCTGCCAGAACTTCACCATGCTTGTACATCGACTCAACTATCCACATTTATGAAACACTATGCCATTAATACCGGAGCATGGATTGGTTCTTCTTTGGCTGAGCCATTCTGCTATATCTCTTCTCTTAAACATGCCTGCACCCTCCTCCAGGTAGGTCAGTTTACTAGTCTTTACCCATCAGTGTGATGCACAGATGATCACTTGAGGAACTGTTTTTCAGTTTGCACAGCTCTGCGAGTACATTATGGCCATAATGTCCTTTCAAACATTAGCACCCACAGCTGCCCCTCAGGGCGTAACTAGACAGGACATGGGGGATCAGTGATTGGATTTCATTAATTATTTTGTTTTAAAAGATCATAGCAGGAGGGGCAGTTTGGATTAGGGATGTGGCACAAAGGAAGAGGGGTTAATATTTTACTCTTCTTTCATTTTACCCCCCCACACACACACACTACTGCTATTAGCCTCACAGAGGAAAAGGAATTTATTATACCTGCCTCTATTCTCTACTAGGCTTGGGGGGCAGTTTCTGGCAGGAAAACAATGTGGGGAAGAGTTGAACCTCCTCCATAGACACCACAGCACCAATCCAAATTGGGCTCTGTATTTCTGCTTTTAAAATTATCAAGGGTCTCATCATGGATTTCTCATATCTTGTCTAACTATGTTCTTTGATTATCATAGATGGGTGAGTATAGTCTTGCTGCAGGAGATAGTTCTTATTTTCACTATTTTTTTAAGGGAGGCACCTGCAAGATGACAGCCTGCAAAGAACTAAATTAAATGTTTTAATTACAAACTGTTAATAAACATGTCTATAGGAGGGGACAGTCTTTCTAGGATTGTTATAAGGCTCTATTGAGCATTCACAGATTTGAGCAGAACCTTAAAAGCATACTCAGTCTAGTAAGAATTTTTTAAATAATGAATATGTTCACAAAATAGAATGAATAAAGAGGGATTTGCTGCTCATGATTAGTGAACATCATATGTGCTATTCTGTACCTGCAATATCCCTGCAACAGGAGAGCTATCTTGAGGAAAAACTTCTGGATACCTCAACAGCTTAAATAACAACTGTATATTTTAAAACATAATCCATTTATGGTTGAAGTCCTTGACAAACATTCCCATACCTTCGGTGGATCTGAATTATACTTATGTTTGTAAACTGAAAAGGTCCAAAGTGAATTTAGTCCTAAGATTCTGATAGTTGTAGTTTGGATCATACGAGTTTTGCTGAATATGTATAAAGCAGGCTTCTTGAACCAAACATATTCATACAATGTACAATATGCTCAGGATGAATTACATTAGGGTATTCCATCTCACCTGATTTTAAAAAATGTTTTCTGCAGCTGTATTACTGATTCCCCTCCTGACCTGTTCTAGTTTGTCTGTCTTGACACCTAAACTCCTTCTGTCATTCTCTGAAATAGGGGGAAGATGGTTTGCCAATTCAGGGATGCTGGAATAAGGTAAAATAATACAGCATGATGATAAATATGTTACTGCATGTTGCAAATCTAACAAGAAAGGTCTAAAAAGAACGAAGGCCTTGAGATAACGCCTTTTTTCCAGTTAGCAAATTTGTATATGATGGATTTAGCCGTATTACACAAATATGATCTTAATAAGAAAGAAAAATGTGATCACTTTCCATGAATTTTTTTTCTTGATGGGGCAATCCTTGGACCTATGAGAAGAAGCTCTTCCTAGAGGCAAGCAGGGTTGATAGTTTTTTTGAGACCCCTGTGGGAAGGGCTTTTCTTCCACGCTCCAGGCTGGTACATAAGCAACTGGAAACAGCTAATAACATTTAAAGGGCATGACAGAGATAAACGCTAGAACACCACACATAAAGGGACATCCCAATGGACTCAAACTGACTAAGCCTGTAAACAAATGGCCAGATCATTGCACAGAAGTCACACCAAGGTTCTGCTGAGAATATCTAGCCAACTATAACAGCCCAGTATGGTGGGGAAGAGTTCCCCACCCTAAGACCACCAAGAATGGAAATTCATGGTAAGTGAAGATATTTTCCTTTCTCCAGTGCTCTGGGTGGGGCAGCCTTGGACCTATGGGACATTATTGACCAGTACATTATTAGGGAGGGATATGGTAGATGTTTATTTTGGCAAAACTTGTTTTACAACCTCCCTACCAAAGAGGCATCAGCTGATGCCTCAAAATTATGCAGTTGTAACAGGTAAAGGAATGCATACATTTCCGGGTTGCTGCCTGGCACACCACCTCTAGCAATGGGAAGGCTCTATATGCTGCAGAGGAGTCCACACCCTCTCAAAGAATGAGCTGTAACCCCTGCAGGGGATACAGTTTCCTTGTTCTTCTACAGCAATTGCAAACCTGTCTGTATGAGTGCGCCATACAGTGATTAGTGATAGAAAAAGAAGTCACGGCTATGTGATCAGTGTGTTGCACAGTAGTATGACAGATTTTTATTTCCCAAAGCCAAAACCATGGGAAATTTACACTTTAGTGTCTAAAGATGGTCTTGGAAGTAAATAAATACTGGATCCTCTGATTTATGAACATTCCAAGGCACTCCAGTTAGTGTCATTGGGATCTGACTCATTAATATTCCTTTCCATTTGCATCACTGCAGAACAGAGTTCCAAAATGAAACATTAATAGGCAAAGAAACTAAAATTTAATCAGTGGTCTTTAACCCTTGCTAACAATAAGCACAGTCCAGCCAGAATTGCTTTTAAGTCACATTGATTTCAACAAGAGACTCAAACATGTGTACAAATCTTTCCCATGGAAATCAATTGGATTGAAAATTGTTTCACTTTGATTGGGCTGCCAAATTTGAGTAGTACCATAGAGTATACTCATGTGACAGTATACCTTTGTGGCAATTCCTCTATACAGGAAAAAAGCTTTGTGTGTTATACTAACACTGGTTTGTATTTTTCTTTTGCAGTGAAGATTTTAACCATGGACTGTCCTGTGTGTATGTGTGTGTATGTTTGTTTGTACATAGAATATTTATTTTTATACAACATCTTTGAAAGTGCCAAAAGATACGCATTTTACAATTTATAAAAAGCTGCATTTTTTTGTACAGAAAATACTAAATTTTGCTTTTTACCTGATTGTCAGTTGATTGTGTAATTATATGTATATTGATACTATGCTTCTTGCATTGTGGAATACAGCTGCAATATTTGCATGATATTTGTGCACTCATAGAAAGTATTACAGCATAATAAATTATTGCATTTGAGGGTGCCAGAAGGAACCACCTTATGTAAATAACAAAGAGCAAAACCATTTAATAGTGAATGCAAGAATAATTACAATATTATGAATTTTCATTATTACAATTGAATTGCAATTTTGCTATTGTAAATACATTATATAATGATATTTAATGGGCAGTCAAATTATCTAGGAGATATACCACAGGGATTACCAGTGTTTAAACTAACTACCAGCAGAGGACACCAGTGATATGTTAGCAAAAATTAGTACCAAACAAAACAGGAAGATACAGAAGACTTCTGTCTTCTAGAATTGACTAAACTATCAGATTAGGATCTATTTAAGAACCTGAATGTTTATCCTAATTGGGGAAATAGTAGACCAATGGGACTATTTCAGATTGGGGGGGAAACTGCAGAAGGAGGCCTACCTTATGCCTGTATTAAAGTGACAGAACATTTTTCTCTCTCCTGACAGTTGGCAACCCTACCCCCCCATCCCATCCTCAGCATCATGTCTGATCTGGCCCTTGACAAAGCATGACTAAGGAGGCCACTGATGGGAACTGTAGGTTTCTGATGCATACCTATACTAAAATAATTCTAAATAGTAGTTCTGCTCAAACTGTGGAAAATGGAATTGTCAACCATTCATGACTTTTTTATCTCTCTTCCAATGCATTGTTGTCCTCTAAATATTTCATTCAAAATGGCATTCAATGGTTTTGCTAGTGAGAAAGTTATTTAGCATTTCCTTGCTAGCCCTCACAAGCCACACAGCTCTTAAATTACTTGACCTAAATATATTTTCTCTAATTTTACTTCTTATTAGCTCTTGCCCTAACTATAGTGGACAAAGTCAACAGTTCCTTTCCTTTTCTCTTACATTTGAATTGGTTACCATAACCTAAGTTTTATAATTAAAAAATGACTAGGATATGTTGATGATTAACATGAGAAAAAGGGAAGACAACCATGTGTCCGGTCCACTGACATCAGGAGAAAAAAAAATTCAGGTTTCGCTTGGCAGGTCAATATTCCCACTTTTTCCTCACTCTTCTCACATTCTTTAGAATACCTTCTAATTTTTCAACATATTTCTTGAACTGTAGAACCTAGACCTGAAAATAGTACTCCAGATGAAGTCTTACCAGTGATATGTAGTTTGCTGTGGTCTAATTCTTTAGTCTTAGATACAACAATACTTAAGACCAGGGCTATTTTTGGGTAGGAACGCACAGGAACGGAGTTCCGGCTGGCTTCAGAGTTGGCCATGACCACTATAGCCAAAACCTCTGTGTGTGTGGCTATAGAGGGAAGGCCTGGAGAGCAACCCCCCCGGCAACTCCGAGGTGGGTGGGCTGGGGGGAGGTCTGGAAGGATTGGGGAGGCATTTAAATGCATCCCATGCCTTCCCTGGCCTGTCCAAGGGTCAGCTTGCCCGGGCGCCACGCAGCTGCCTTCCCTTTCCTTCAATGGGGGCTTGCCTGGGCTCCCCACAGCCGCGGGGCGCCCGGGCAAGCCAAGGGAAGGCAAGGGGTGTGGTCTAATATGCTAATGAGTTGTGCTGTCAGGTGTGTGGCCTAATATGCTAATGAGTGTCTGCTGTTGGGTGTAGCCTATTATGCTTATGAGTTCCTGCTGGGCTTTTTCTACAAAAAGAGCCCTGCTTAAGACTTTTAAAACTGTAAGAGATGTTTAGCCTGCCTATCTCACATGGAAGACTCAAGAATGATTTGTAGACAAGCCATTAAAATACATAATTCAGATAATAGAACATCTTGCCACCCCCTACAAAACAATCCATGTTTTCTCAGCATGTTCACATCTTTCAAAAACCAAAATAGGCAGTGGTAGGGAAGAATTACAACTCCCAGAATGTGCCCTAAATGGGTAGCTTTCCAGGTGACTACCAAAACTAACCCAGATTTAGATGCAGCCACATTAAAATGAATGGGAATTCTTCTGTTGATTCCATCATTTTCAGAACAGGGATAATGAATTTGCAAAAACAGAGGCAATTCAGGAGTGCTTCAATCAGCCAATAAGGTACAAACAGAAGATAATAGAGAACTTTTTGCTGCTATCTAAAGATATTAACTAAGCTTAGAAGTGATAAATGTGGCCATCTGCTATAAATATATACTACTGTAATCGAGGTAAATTTAGATAGTTGAGATTTTGCATAATCTAAAGCAAATGGGAGCAGCACTTTAATAACCACGCTCTGAAAGGGCATTTCTATATGAAATCATTTATCTGTTACTTAAAGGGTCAAACACCTTGGCTGATAGCCAAAAAATGAAGCAAGTAAGAGGGTGGATATACTTGTGGAAGACCTACAGTGGTGACAGAAGAACACCGCACCTGAAGGTTTGCTGAAGATATTGGATTATCTCCAAGGAGCACAGAGATATTCTTGAGTCATGCACAGCAGAGTTTTGTTCCTGAAGAGTGGACCTGGTGCGGCTATAGGAGATGGACATGCCAGTGTTTTTTGCTCTCCTCTTCCAGAGGCTAGAGCCACTGCTAATGGTGAAGGAAACTTCTGTTTCATTCTTTCCTTTTCATTCATGCTGTTAAAATAATGGAAGGCTTCACATGAAGATCTCAGCATGTTATCCAGCAGCTAATGTGAAGAGCATTAAGACATAGACAAGAGTTCTATGCCTGTTTTTAATAAGGTGAGAAATTTCTCAGCCTTCTATGAGAAACTTTTATATTTGTTTTAAAAAGCAGCTCCATGAAGACACAGCAGTGCTTTTACCTTCTTTTCTGGCTACCAGATGATAAGCATTCACTTACTCACATTTGATAATTCCATCCTTAACCCTTCCATAACTTCTGGAGCTTTTGTTGATTTTGGGGGGGAAAGTTTATGTTCTTGTGTAATAGAAAATAATTTTAAATTTGCCTAATGTTTTATTTTGTAAGACAGCCTCTTTTGCATAATTTTAATTCTATTTGTTTCATATTTCCTTTTTTATACTATAAAAACACCCATATTATTAATTTGTCCTAAAATATTTTGCTGTCTGATAAAACTCTTGATTAACTAAGCCTGTTTTTGGCCCCTTTTAATGGAACAATCCCAGTGCTAAAAGCTTACAAATAAGGTGCTGCCTGATTGTTAGAAAAATGTGTGTTAGTTGGCCTCTTCCATTCATCTATTATTGATAATTTTGATGACAAATCTCATTTTTGTTAATAGTTTTGTGATACCATCTGAATTTTTAAAGAAATGTAAAGTAAACTAGTATAGTTCAAGTAATTTGCTATTTAGTTTCAAATAATCTAATGTTTTACAGATTTAACCACTGTTTTCAGTCACTGAGAATAACCAAGTGCCTCTAAACATTTAAAAAATCCTTAAAACACAAAAGTTTATTATCTTTTAAAATTTACTCTATTTTCTTATGTACTGATTTGCAACATACACCACATCTTATCTTTGAACAGAGTTTAGATTGAACTATTTAGTGAAGTTATACAAATATTAAGAATTTCACAAACACATTGGATAGGATCTTTAAAATCTCTTGTGCCAGAGATTTTGGGTTTCTCAACTAATGTAAACATGACAGCAAATGCCACTCAATCTTCTCTCTTCACTGCTGCCCCATGTGCCACAGCATTTTGTCCATAAGACTCCTAACCTGTAGCCTTGGCTTTTCAGGCATCTTAGGGAGGAGTCAAGGAAAGGTCCATTTTATTGTAAGATCCATCCCAATGGTCACAGTACAGTGCAAAGGTATGCACATTGTCAATGCTATTCAAATGAATGGTGCTCTATTGTGTATTACTATGCTGAATTATAAAGGATTTGTTAGCTTCAAGGACTTTTCACACAACAATACGTATCTTAGATTCCACGGCTATTCTAAGCATACACAGAGCTACCACTAAATGCTTACATTCATTGTAATGTTAGATGTAGCTCCACCTTGGCAGTGGAGATGCACAAAGAGAACTGTTACTTGACACTGCAGTGAAGCGGAGGGCTCCATGTGCACAGCCAAGCTTCGATAAATATAAAATTTTGAATTGGGTTAAATATTTGTAGGATTAAAGAGGCTATGTACTCACAAAGGATGAAGAAAAAATCATTTTATCTCATTTAATGTTTGATACAAAATTTAGATTATTCAGTGTAAGAATTTAATAGGGATTGACATATTAAGTTTGTTGCCAAGGAGGTAATAATGTGACCAGAACTGCCGGGCGGTATGCCTTATTTTGAGAAACCTGTATATATATATATATATGTTCACTGATGCTAATTTAACTAAAATTTTGTTTTATTCTTATTTTGCAATTACTATTCCTTTTTTATATTGTTACATTTCTTTAGCTGAATTTTTAATGTTTTGGAAAGAAAGGAAATAGTTCCTTATTGCTTTTTTCTTATGGCCCAACTAAATTTTACAAATTACATGAGTACACTATGAGCACTCACAGATATACTGCAGCTGAGAGTTCCCAGTGGCAAGTCTATTTAGAAGCTCCACAGGAGCACAATTTGGATCAGAACAGTGGAGTGGGGGGAGAGGATCCAGCCTCCCTCCCTGCTGTTTTCCCAAGCCGAAAGGTTGCCAGGGGATGTTACTCGCCCCATTAGGGTGCTGCACGTGCAGCTCCCTGACAGGCAAATAATGCCCCCCTGGTGCCATCTCAGCTTGGAAAAATGACCGGGGGGGGGGGAGATGGCTCCTCTCCTCTTGCACTGCTGTCCCAGTCTTGCTGTGCTTCTAAATGGGAGTCGCCAGCTGAACACTCAGCTGTAGTATGGCTGCTAGTGCCTGTGGCAAACTTGCATAATTTGTAGTATGTAGTTTGGGCCTTTGGGACAGGATTTTCATAACTCCCAAATACAGTATCTAACTAGCTGCTGAGGAAGTGATGTTCAGTTCACAAATTTTCTTTTTTCCACAGACCACCCTGGGAACCAAACAATAGCGAGCATCCTCCCTAAATGCAGGGGTCCCAATCCTATTCTAGTTATGTGTATTTATGCATTGCTACTAACATCAGAATATGAATGGCAAGGGACATTTGGATATGTACTGAAAATAATACAGTACAAATAGAAGTGGGAAAATACATTTTTTTAAACTAGCGGAGTTCCCAAGGTACTTCTGTCAAAACTGACGAGGAGGAGTTTCTCACACACTGATGCGGAAACCATTACTTCTGTAGTCTAGATCAGTGAAATGCATTAGGGTGCACATCGGTATGAAGATGCCTATAGCCACACTGTATTACTTTCAATAGGATACATACCTGTAACCATCTTCACAATACTAGTTCTGCATAGCTACACATAACCAGTACTGGACTCAGGCATCAAAATGGTCTCTCTAAATATAGTAGTAGCATTTCTTTAAAAAAAAGTTTTAGGGACCAGAAAGGGAAAGTGGTCTCCTCTGAAGACAGGTGGTCTCTCTAAAATTAAGTGGGCCTATGTTTTTGTTAGTTTTGTTTTAAAATAGTGACTGTCTAATGAAAGTTGAAAATTTGGAAGAGATTGATGGAATGAAGCAAATGTCCATGCTACTAGTTCTCTTCTGATCTATCAAAGCATTTTAAATAACCTTCAATGTGTAAATTACCCTAACAATTCCTTGTTTGGAGGCAACAAGAAGCAATAGCCACCATCTTCATGCCTTGCTTGTGAGCGCCACAAACATCTGGCTGATCACAGTTGGAAAGAATACATAGACTTTAGTCTGTTCTAAGAATTCCCATGCTCTTATGAACTTGACAGTTGTCTTGGACACCTGTCTCAGGTAAGAAGGCAGGATCTAAAATAAATAATTTTAAAATAAAGGAGCCACTTACAAAAATGTAAATCCAGGATTTCTATGAAGCTTCCGGATGTGCTTGTTGTTAAATATATTTATTTGCTTATAGTTCATTGTCATGGTATCTGTGCAATTCCAGGTCTACCACAGAGAGGCATTTGAAGCTCAAAAATGCCAGAAGATGCTCCTTTACCCCTCCCTCCAAATGCTTTCCTAACTTTTCCTAGCACGATCAGGAGGAATACCCTTCCTCAGTTGTCTCTCTGCCACCAGAGAGGGGGTTCACTTTCACAACGCTTCTTTCGTTGAAGACCTTTCCATTGAAGGAAAAAAACCTAACATAGAATTGGTCAATATTTGAAGAAAAGTTATTTTACAGAACTAGGCCTCAAGAATACGGCCCACAATGCTCTTTCAAGAATTCTACAACCTGTGACTCAGAAACTCCTCACACTGAAATGGTTAATATGTGAAGACAAGTCTTGAAAGGTTTATATTACAGAGCCAGTCCTCAAAAAAAGACACTCTTCTGAAGACATGTATGCCCAATGAGGCAAAAATTTCATGCACCAACTTGGTCAGTACTTGAAGGTAAATGTTGAAAATTTTATACTACAGAGATAGGCCTTAGAAAATGTGGCCCTAAATGTGTTTTTTCCAAGAACTGCATGTCCTCTGGGGCAAAAATGTCCTCGCATCAGTGATTATTCTCTGTGTCTACTATGCCTAGGTGAGGAATGCATTTCCAAGCACCCCCTAGGTAGGCAGCTTATAACAAAAGCAAGACATGATTGAGTCTAAGATTTCAAAACAGCTTCATGAGAAAAACTCCCGCTGGTGCATCTCCAGATAATTGTCAGAGAACAGCACTGTTTCATACTCCAGAAAAAAGGATCCAAGCAGCATCAGTTCTGATGGTTCTAACATTGAATTGAGGCCCTTCAGTTCCAACCACAACTCTAAATACGGCACAGCCTCCCACTCCAGCATTTTCCAGAAGCACGGTCTCAGAACCTAAAAAGGGTTCAGCACAGCAATTCCAAAAAGCTGTCCAAGGTGCCCTTGGCTCCAACTTCTTCCCGTAATTGTGACTCATTTTTGGAGCAAGTCTTCGAATTGGTGCTGATTCTAAGAACACCTTTTCAGGCAGGCCATTTTCCTATGTCAGCATGTTTAATGCCAGAAAGTGAGCTCATCATTTCCAAGCCACCAACTACATGTCATCAGTTGTACCCTCCAGTGCCTGGATCCATCACATTGGTCACATCTGATGGTGTACTGTCATATATCCCCATTGTGATTTCCATATCACAACCTCCGTTATGACTATTATGACCTCAGTTCTATTCCTGCCTTGACAGGGAGAGGTTCTTGTAGGCTTTGCCTCCAAAACTTACTGACACCTTTACTTGATTTTTTCTGTCTTTTCCTCTCAATTCTTCCTCTTATACTTACTCCTTCTCTTTTTAATCCTTTTTCTATCCTCTAGAGGGAGTTTCGTGATGACTGTAATGGCCTCTGGAAATAGCTGCGGAGCCCCTCTTACCTCCTTTTGCACCATGCTGTGAAGTTCATCTGATGGCTTTCTAGAGTCAGAGACTGACGCTGTCACAATGGAGCTGCCTCAGGACGTCCCCGGAGCCAGCATGACCTTCCGGCTTGCCTCGGCTACCAGCAATGGCCCTGAATTGAGTGGGGAGAAGTGCGGGAAGAAGTGCCACCTTTCTGAAGAAATTGCTGCAGTCCCCCACTCCTGCTCCTTGGCTGGTGGCGGCGGCCATTTTAGCTCCATTCTTTTGGTGGGAAATGCTCCTGCGCACAGCCAGTACTCTCGGCTTGAGGACCAGGCGGTGGTTGCCAACCTCCCAGCGGGAGATTTAAGCAGACCACTCTCAGTGAACCAGCCAACAATAGAAGACCCTAGAAGACTTCAGCCTGGTAATATACCCATGCCAGGTGGTGAGCCCGCCCCTGAGGATTTGTTTTAGTCCATGAGGTGCACAATGAGGGAAGAATTCTTAAATCTGTGCCACCTGGGGGACCTGGGGACCTTTACCTCCTGTACAAACTCCCCTGTTCCAGAACATGTAGACTGTCCTAGATCTAGGGATGGGGGTGCAAGATGGCTGACTAAAGCAGCCAGAAAGCAGACCCCCCAGGGACAGACATTCAGACTCAGAAAGGTAACGATCCCCTGAACCTGAAAGGAATCACAGGGAGGAAGGAGAGTTCCTGTCTGATTAAGAGGTGGAAGACATTAGCATCCCACAACAGTCTGCACATTTCTTTAAGGCACAGGACTACCAGTATATCCTTGTTAAGTCCCTGTCAGCTCTTGAGTTGCATCATACCAGCAGAGGAGGAAACAGTCAGCCCAGGCATAAACCCCAGAAATAGATATAAGGGAACAGAGGAATTCTTCCCAAGATATGCAATATATGAGAATGCATTCCCATTCCCAGAGTTTTTTTAAAGACAGCTGAAGGCAGAATGGGCGAAGCCCACCTCTAACAAACAGTTCCCTAGTTTTGTGGAAAAAATGTATGATTTACCTTCTTTTGCCAATGAGATGTTGCAGGTGCCTTTGGTGGATGCTCCGGTGGCTGCACTCCAGTCCTTTAGACTCCTATCTGAGGATGGTCATGGTTCAGTCTAAGACAACCTGGATAAGAAAATAGATATCGCTCCTAAGAGATCACATGAAGCCACTGCAATGGCTATCAAAGCTGATCCAGCTTCCAGAGAATAATAGACTCATAGAGGGAGCGACCAGAATTTTAAAACCATCATCTTTTGCAATGGATGCTGCCTTGGATGCTCTTACCTTTTCCTCTAGGGCCATGTCTTCAGCGGTAGTTGCGAGGAGGGGGATCTGGCTATGTGCCTGGCCTGCAGACCTACAGTCCAAGTCCTTCATAATGGCTTATCATTTCCAAGGAGAAAAGTTGTTTGGCCACCATCTGGAAAAGATCCTGGTGGAGACTAGAGACCAGAAGGCGATGCCTAGAAATCTATGTCATCTAGACAAGAGAGGCTCTAGCAGTCACTCCTTTCGTTCCTCTAACCCATCTTATAGACCAAAGCAGGACCAGAAAAGGACCTCCTGGGGTTCCTCTAGACGACTCTTTAAGAGGAACTTCACCGGGCCCCGTTTTGGACAACAAGCCTCCAACAGGAATGACAAACCTGACCATGACAACAAAACCACTAAAGCATGACTCAGAAAGGATCCCGGTGAGGGGGCTGACTACTTCACTTTCAAGCAGCCTGGCTGGAATCCCAAGCAGATGCCTGGACTTTAGAAGCAGTCTCCATAGAATTCATAACAACTCCTACAGATCGATTAATCAACTCCCCCTTTCACACTCAGGAAAAGAGCCATAATGCTCGTGGCAGTTCAGCATCTTAGCACTGGAGCCAGTCCCGGACTCTCAGAAGGGCCAAGGGGTTTACTCCATATTTTTCACAGTCTCCAAGAAAAATGGAGATTGGAGAGCCATCCTAGACCTAAAGTTCGTGAACAAGTTCATCAACCTAAGACATTTTCATACGGAGACCCTCAAGTCCATCACAGAGGCCCTGCAGCTGGGAGAATTTCTTGCCTCCCTGGATCTCACAGAGGCATATCTCCACATACCAATCCTATCCTCACACAGACGTTTTCTGAGGTTTTGCATAGGGAATTACCACATGCAGTTCAGGACTCTACCCTTCATATTAACTTTCTCAAACTACTGGTGGTACATGGGACATTGAAATCTTTCCTGCTATTGCTGGGAGGTTGAGTTGCACAGGTTGCCACTGACAACATGACAACCATGTATTATATCAACAAACGGGGACACCACCTCAACTAAACTGTGCAAATATATGATTGCCCTATGGCACTGGTGCAGGGAGCACAATATTTTTCTGACTGCTGTTCATGTTCATGTTCCAGGAGTTCAGAACATTCAGGCAGATCTCCTCAGCAGAACCATGTCAGATGAAAACAAATGGTCTCTCAACCAGAAGTGCCTGACTTCCATTTTCAGAACCTTTGGTTACCCACAGATGGATGCTTTCACTACCAAGGAGAACACCAAATGTTTTTTAAAACAGAGGACCAGTGACCCATGGCTTGCTCGGGGATGCTTTCCTGCACAAGTGGGCGGGGAAACTATTTTACCTGATTCCTCAGTGTCCATTGATATAGCACATCATCCAGAAGCTTCTTCATGATTGGATCTCCTGCATCTTAGTGACTCCTTGGTGGCTGAGGCAGCTGTGGTTTCTGCATTTTCTGCAATTGTCTTGGAATACATATTGTCATCTACCTCTAGTTCCCGACCTTCTGTCACAGCATCAAGGCAAAGTTCTACCTGTCCCGCTCCGGAGGTCGCGGGCAGCATCCAGCCCGCCCCGGCGGCCGCGGTCGGGAGACATCGGGACGACTTACCAGCAACGGGACGGAGCGACAGGGCAGGGAGTGCCCCCCCTCCTGGCAGGCCCACGAGGCGATCCGGTGCCACAGAAGCCCGGCTGTGGCTGCCGGAATCGCCGCAAGCGTGCATGCGCTTGGGACGGGGACGCCCAGCCGGCGTTTCCCCTAATGAAGGGGGGAGGGGCCAAGCACAGGGGGGAAACGGGGCGGGCTGAGTGTGGCAGGAGTGAATAAAAGGGGGGCTAAAGAGAGGGCCGGGGAGGAGAGCACGCTGCGACCTCTGCAAGGAACAGAGAGAACGAGGTGCAGAGAGAGAGAAAGGGCAGATTGAGGTCGCTGATAAGGCGTGCAGGCAGAGGGGCACAAGGGGTGGCCATAATCCCGCCCCCTGCCAATCTGAGGCCCCCTCTCCCCCGCTTTCGCTGGAACCAGCCTCGCACTCAGCCTGGCCCCCCCCCTCGGGGCAAGACTGACATCTTCCCGACACGGCCACCGGGGGCGCCATCCCAGGGGCCAAGGGAGATCGCGACACTACCTCACAATACTGGCTTCCACCATCTCCCTGTGCTACGAACTAGTGACTGTCTACTGTAACTTGGCTGCTAGCACCCTCCATCCTGTTACACTGAAGCTCACTACTGCACAGAGACTATGAAGAAGATACACAGGTTGCTTACCTGTAACTGATGATCTTCAAGTGGTCATCTGTGGAGTCACACGCATCCACCCATGGTTCCCCACTCCTGGCATCTCTCATTCATTTACCTTTAGTTGATGGGACTTACTGGCAGTGGGTGGAAGGAACTGAGCAGGAGGGCGCTTTCTCCTCAGCTCCAGGCATGTGCAGTCAATGCCTGCTCCCACAGCAAGGGGAAAGTACACCAAAAAGCATTAAAGGCTAGCTCTGATATTTTTCCAAGGTCAGGTTCATGCACAGATGCCAACCCCAAGTGTGTGACTGAACAGATGACCACTCAAAGATCATCAGTTACAGGTAAGCAACCTGTTTTTATCAGCTGTTCTTCTGGGATGGAATAGCTGAAACTTTTACCAGAGGACTAGCATAAACTGGCTAACTTCCTGGTGCAATGAGCTGTGTATAAGGATCCTAAAGTAGCAAAAGCTAATATACTAAAGAACAAGGAATTGCAAATAAATATTATATATTATCAAAAACTAGAGATTAGTCCAACTAGGAGACAAGAAAGTTCCACAGGTAAATATAAGTTTAACACATAAATACAGCAAATTCAACAGGTAAGTAATATTGGTAAAATCCAAGTTGTAAGTATAACATTCAGCAAATAGATTCAACAAATTCAGCATACAGCAGGTAAGTACAAATAGAACAAAAGGTTCTACCAAAACAGTTCAACACGTAAATTCAGCATTCAACAAGTAGATTAGGCAAAGACAAACGAAGGCTCCGGATATTCAAAACTTTGTTTCAATGATCTTCTTCAGTAATGACTGGATATAAACAGAGATTACTAAGCAAACATGAAAAAATACTCCAGAATCTTAAAAAAATGAGAGAAATTACCTGCTACTATTTAATTTCTCTCATTTATTTTAGATTCTTGAGAATTTTTTTCATGTTTGTTTAGTAATCTCTGTTTATATCCAGTCAGTTTATATCCCATCATTACTGAAGAAGACCATCAAAATGAAGTGTTGAATATCTCTAGTTTTTGATAATATATAATATTTATTTGCAATTCCTTGTTCTTTAGTATATTAGCTTTTGCTACGTTAGCGTCCTTCTACACATCTTCTTGTCCTGATATTTGCCTTTGCTGTTTGATCTCTTGTATTGTTTTAACTTCCTGGTGCACCAGGTTTCAAAGCTCTGTAAACATACGCTCTCCTCAACAATACACATAGCCAAATGTACAGCAGTCTTGCCACAAAGTTTTCCACCATTGCTATTCCTGGCTGTGTTCAACAGCACCACCAAATCAGACTCTTGCCAAAATTGATAATCTCCCTTTGTGAGGGTAGAGACCTGATTAGTGCTAAAACTGACAAAGTCCTGAACAACATGAGAAAGGCCCCAGTTATAGTGCCTCCTGTACCTCCTTCAGAATGATCAAGCTGTATTGCAGAGGTGGAAGTCAGCAAACATCACACTGTGGCTCCACCTACAGGCCTTTTAACCCATACTGTTCTCAACTATGTGTAGAGCGTAGAAGAGTGATTCAGGTGGATAGCCATGTTGGTCTGAAGCGATAGAATAAAATTTGAGTCCAGTGGCACCTTTAAGAACAACAAAGTTTAATTCTGGGTATAAGCTTTCATGTGCATGCACACTTCTTCAGATACATAGGTTTCCCTTTCCCATGGGGCAATATTTGGCTCTCAGTCTCCAAATCAACCACCCCAATAAGCACAATTTTTGAAAACTGCGGCCCTTGCTCAGAGCAATTGCATGCAGGGGAGGGATATCTTTCCATGTAATGTGCAAAGACATTTTTCAATACCATAGGTCTTTGTTATAGTCTTCAAAAGTTATGCACTGGAGTTTCACTCAGTTCCTGCAACAATCTCCCTTTATCCAGTCCTTACACCCCACCTCAACTTCTGCCAGAGGTCAAGGTCCTCCTCAGCAGAACACCAGTCTCAAAGATGCCTGTAAGACCAGTATCAAGCTTTTTATTCCAGATATTTTCTGACAAATGGGGAGGGGGAGTAAGACCAATTCTTGATCTGAGAAATCTTAATGAATTCCTGTAAAAATGAAGTCCACAATGTTCTCTATTGTATGACTTCCCCCATATCCAAGCATCTGGGTCATGATCCTGGATATACTAGATGATTTCTTCCATGTTAAAATACCCTACCCTTCAGGCTAGCAATAGCTCCCAGAGTATTCACCAAAGTACTGGCCATTGTCATGGCCTACATACATAGGTTTGGGTGCAAGATTTACCTGTATCTTAATGACTGGTTAATTGTACCAGACAGCAAGCCAAAATTGCAATCAGATGTCCACCTAACATTGAACCTACAGTAGAATTTGCAAAGTCAAGGTAAAACTGCACAAAAGGTCATTTTCATAGGAGCTGGGAAGGGCAGTATATAAATCAAATAAAATAAATAAAAAAGACTTTGCACCTGAAGACTCCCATTTGTCCAGCTGACAATACTTCATAGTCAGCAGCTCCAGCTTCAACCTGACATTTTCATCCAGAAGATTCTGAGTTTAATGGCCTCCACCATAACAATGGTGCCATATACAAGGCTATGTATACTAGCACTACAGCTTTGGTTCTTCAGGTATTTTGGTGTCCATCATTACTTCCAGTTGAAAAGACTGAAAATTCCAGGACAGGCTCTCTGTTCAGTACATTGGTGGACAATATGTTGTGGTACCATTCAACCCTCCCTCCCACTTCCAGAGATCATTCCTGTCACAGATGCACCCCTGTCACATAAAAGTGCCCATCTGGGACCTGTCTCTGCCGCTGGTATCTGATCCACCCAAGACAGACTATCTCAAATAAACGTCCTTGAACCCAAGTCTCTTTTCCTAAGGTTGCTTGCCCTTCATTCTTATGTGACAGGGAAAAACATCCAAGTAGCAACCGATATTCTCACAGCCAGGTATTAAACAAGCAGGCACAGCCTCATTGACTCTGTGTCATTGGGCTACCCAAATAGGGAAATTGCTTATTCATAACCAGGCCACTATCAAGACAGCACGCACCACTGGCCAATTTCTGGACTTCCTCAATTGCATTTATCTAGCTTTACGCCAAGGGGAGCTGAATCAGGATTATCCTGCCCCAATATTCTATCATGTAGGGGTACCTTCAACAGGTTTGTCACAAATGCAAACAAAAAATGCAGATAATTTGCCCCCGGGTAGCCTAGGACCCAAACTCTCTGAGGGGATACTTCCAAGCATCTCAGATGGAAGGTCAATGCTACACTTCCCCTCTGTTTGCCCAAGCATTTTCAGCCTCTGTTTAATTGTGTGACTCATTCACTCTCAGGCCACTTTTCTGTTCAATCAGCAAATCAGGTCAGACTCAGCACCAGAAAACCACTAGACTGGCATTCTCAGTCTGGGCTAGTCAAAAAAGCATTTACCCAGTATTGTGCTCCCCAGGAAGAATTTTGAATACCTTCTATGCCAATGCATGGAGGTTTACTTTCATCTTCTATTAGGCTGCACCTAGCAGCTATAGCCTGTTTCCATACCCAAGTTAAGAACAGTTCAAGTGTTGTCAAAGTGGAATCCAAACTGTTATTGCGGGGTCTATTAACTCATTTCCCCCCTCTCCAGCCTCCAAGTTTACCAAGGCATCATCTTGCCAGTTCTGCTTCCACAACTACAAGAATGAGCTTCTGACATCCACAGAGCTGTGCTGTTGTAACACAACAGAGCCAAACCCTTTAAGACACAAAACTCTTTTCCTGTTCTGGATCCAGAGCAGACTACAGACTTTATGTTCAATTCATTCCTAGACTAACACTATCCTGTATTGCTTACACCATGAATTTGCACAAGTTGGCTGCCCTTTACAGTTCAATGATCATTCCACTTAAGCACAATCAGTTTCTGCTGTGAGCCACCATGGTCTCTCTAGAAATGCCAGACATTACCCCATGGATGCTGATGCCATGAAAGATGCAGAGGTTGGAACAGCAATGCTTCAGTCATTTTTCAACTCAGAGCTGAGACCCACCTTCCATGACTTAATAAATCAGTTCACTATTCTCTCATGTGGGACTGCACAGGCACTGCAACAATGAAAACAGGGTTGCACTTGCCTGTAATTATTGTTCAAGTTGTCACTTGTGCAGTTGCACATCCTTCCCTCCTGCCCCGCTGTGAGCTTTAATCGTTATAATAAAACTATCTCTCTTCAATCGCAGCGGAAGTAGCAAGGATAGGGTTGCCAAATGTTATTTACTTACCGGCGGGGGAGCGTCTTCTCGCTCTGGGAGCCGGCTGGGGATGCGCGCCCGTGCCGCTGGAACGTCACCGGAAGTGACGCACGACGTAGCACGTTGGGGCGTGGCCAAGATCGTCGGGGGGTACCATATGGTTTCCCCCCGACGATCTGGGCCACGCCCCCAATGTGCCCTACATCGTGCGTCACCTCTGGTGACGCAGCTTCAGGGGGCGGGGTTCCCCCCGGGGCCGATTCCGTCGCATCAGAAATTGGCCCTCCAAAGCGGGGGATTCCCCACCCCCCGGGTCCATTTGGCAACCCTAAGCAAGGAGGAACTGAGAGAAAGGTGCTCCCTCCCCCTCTGAATCACACTGGGAAAAGGCAAGAAAGCAGTGTGGAGGAGGGAATGGAGTGCCCTCTGGCATTTTTGAGCTTCAGAAACCTTTCCAAGTTAGGCCTATGTATGTGTAGAACCCACGTGGGACAGCATGCTCAATGAACAACAGCAGCTACAGGCAAGTGCATCCCTGTTTGACTAAAGTGCATATAACTAAAGACCATCTAAGGTTTTAGGATTTGAAAGTGAAGAATTATAACTTTTAGCATACACTGATCTAGCTTTTGTTTGCAATTATTTTTCAATACAGTCACTATATTAAGTTTGAAATTTTAGAGAGTTGTGTGATGGAAAGCATGGATTGGAGGTAAACCTTATAAAGGATTTTGCCATTAACATAGTGTCCCTAGCATATAGCATGCTGGGGGGTTTGGAATTCCATTTAGAAATAATTCCATTTTTTCCCAGAGATACACCTCAACACTTTGCTTCAACAAACCTTTCCTATTCCTTTAACTTTCATTATCTCTGCTGTGTCTCTTGTATGAACTGTACATCTTCATATAACAAATACATCTTTACAAACACATTTAACCATTTGCTAGGGTCTACCTACAAGATATTCTCCAATATGAGCAAGTAGAGTATTTTAGCATTCATTCAACATTTATTCACAAATAAAAACTAATATTCAGGAACATCATTCTATAAAAATTAAGGAGTATCATTCAATTTCAAAAATAAGAGTTGGTTGCTAATACTGCTTTACACTTCATGCTAGAATATTGTGCAAGATGAAATCCAAATGTTCTCCCATTTGTACTTGTACAAGCATTGAAACTGCTGTAGAACGTAAGTATTACGTCAACATACATTCTTGCAGAAGCATTTCCAAACTCAGCAATTATTTTCCTTTCCCATTTAACTCTTTGTCTTCAAGTTCATAATTTTTAAGGACAGATATACTCCAAAGAAACATTCTGCACGCAAAACATAGCACTTCCTATGAATGTCTTTTGTCATGCATTTTATTTATATGAAAGTAGAGCAGTACATGCAGGAAAAACCATTCAGATCAACTTTTGTTCTTCCATGTCCATATGGCCCATGTCCATATGGCCCAGAGAAAACATTCTAAGGCATGTACTAATTTAAAATTGGCACTTTGTGAATCTCAGCTGAGTCCTGGTAAGGTTCATCAATTCAAAAACTGTAAGATTGTTGAATTATGCCTGGAAAGTTCAAATCCCCACTTTGCCATGGAACTCACTGGGTCACTTTAGGTTAGTTGCTCAGTCTCAATGTAACCTACCTCAGTTGGTTAAAACTGAGGAGGGAAGGACTGAATAAAAAAGTACTAGATAAACAGAAATGAGTTGGAATTATTTGAAGATGGAAATGCACCTCTTTAAGATAATTTTAGTAACAGTAACCAGTGGGAGGTTTCCATTGATTTCTGACTCAATATTTCATTCTATGCTTTTAAAATTAGCCCAAACCAAACTTTTTGATTTTTGAGAAGCAAAACTTGAAATATTCATACAGCAGATATGTTTTAAATAATTAGACATCAGCTGAAGGAGAATGATTTACAGAAGCAATTTGTTGATTTTACAAGGTAGAGTTTGCTTTTTATTGTTTATATGGTGGTGTTTGGTGTACAAATCTTTAAATACAACTTTATGGAAGTGATTTATAGATGGGCATTGTTTCTACATTCATAAACATTAATTTGAGACTAAAAGTTATGTTGTTGTTCTGAAGTTTTTAATTTTTTAAAATCATTTCTTGACACGGTAACATAAATGCTGTGGGATAATTGTTTATAAGCTTTTTGAGAAAGCAATTGCAACTTGTTTTGCTTAAAGCAGATAATTAGAATTATGTGTCTATTTACATCAGATTCTCCACTTATGCAGCAGGTACAAGATAAAGTTTTCCCTGCTTCTTCAAATCATCCAGTCTTTATTTACCCAAATATACAGAACCAGCATCCATATACATTTAACTTCACTAATTCTGACTGGGATGAGACTATTGTTCTACTTTTATAAAGAAGCACAATAATTTCTGGATTTCCTAAGCAAAGTAAGTTTATGGCAAAATTCAGAATATATGGTCAAATGAATATATTTTGACCTGCAATCAATTTGGTAATATTAATTATGATAACAGTCTGGCTTCTTTCCAAGAAAACTACAATTGTTCTGAACATTTACTCCTCTTAATTATTTCTGCAGTGATATATCAATTTTAACTGTGATGTATGCATTTTTGTACTATTTGTTGTGTATGATGTAAATATTTCCCTTTTTTAAACAGTAAATGTTTATTTGTTATTCATCTGTCATTTGTAAAGGGCAGCTAATTTAAAAAATAAAGCATGGATCCCTTTACAAAACATATTTGTCTTTTAAAGTTTCATTTAAAGTATGCTTCTAACATGTGGATTTACAGACATTTCCATTAAAATTTAGTATTATTATGACACTTTAGGAAGTAATGCCTTCTAATGTTAAAGTTCTGTACATAATAAAACAACAAACAATACTTCAAAGAACTTACTGAATATATAAAAAAAGAGGATTGGACACTATACTTGGTCACAGCAGTGTTCTCTCTGCTTTTATGTAATCCAGTCCTAACAACATGATAGTTCAATATTAAATTGATTTTACCTATGAATGAGTCCTGAGCCTTTCATAATTCATCAGACAATAATTTCTTAGAACAGTATTATCATGGTACCTCTTTTATTTTGTGTTAGGTGTGATGTAGTTTTAAATTTCTTGTTGTTTCTTTCTCTCACTCAGTGTATGTAATGCTGCCACCAGGAATGTAATTCTAGTCTTTAATTAACCTTTCCCAAAGTATTGTGCCCAAACTCTAAGGCTCCTTCGTTGAACCGTGTAGTTCTGAGGATGAGACTCTTATATTTTAAACAGCATATGACTCTGGGTTAACAATAAACAAGATAAAACGTTATTGGTAAAAGGAGCGTATTGGTTACAAGATGTTTTGTTAAGTTGCTCAGTAAAACATTTCCCTTTTTACTCAGGTCTCTGTCAACTTTTCCCCTCACACTCTTAAAATACTCTGACTATATTAGATATTGCCTAATATGCCCCCTTAAGTATATTTCGTCCTTCTTTAGAATCATAATGCCTTTCACAGCACTACTATATGATTCTAATTTGAAGACTGCTTCTCAGACTCTGCATAGATTGACCACAACTGACAGCTGCTGCTTGCTGACTTCAGACCTCTGACTGAACACTCTGCCTTCTCTCTCTCCACACACACACACCTCCTAGATCCACCCTCAGTAACCAACCAGTCACTTCACTCACTCATCTCCCGCTTTTACTCTCCTTGTTCTTCTGAAACTTACCAACCACTTAAAGAAACACACACATATAACTTGAAATCCTTACAAGTATTTTAAACATAATTTCAGGGGCCCTGATCTTTGTCCCACATAAAATTTTAATTACATCTTTTTATCTTGAAAACTGTAGTTGAACTGTCTCTGGATCCCTCTGACAATCTAAAGATGGAATCTGCTGCAAGTCCTGCTTCAATGTTAGTATCAACAACCACACTGAGACACAATGTCCCAGACTAAGAGTACATCATCATCATCACATCTAATTCTGAACCAGGCCATACAATGTGCATCAAAAAATCCACACAATGGGGTGCAAAGACAGATGGGGTATTTTTCCACAAGCATAAGGAAAGCTCCATATCTACAGAAAATAAAAAATACATTTGTTACCAAAAAAAAACCCCAAATCACGGAAGCAATGTCTGTTTCTTTGAGTAAAATATGCCACTGAGAGTTTGTGAGATTACACTATGAGATCTCAGTGGCCATTGGGGGGGAGGGTTGATAGACAACCCATAACCAACATTGCTGAGGACTTCAAGACTTAGTGAACAGTGCGGGGGAGGCGAGAGAGAGATGAAAAAAGGTAAAATATTGAAAGCACAGAAATACAGATGGATGAAAAGAGCAGAAAAGGGAAAACTGAAGATGGGAGAGAGCAACAGAAAAACTGAGTAGAAGCAGAGGATTTTAGAGGAGAAACAGAAAAGGGCAGATAGTGGGAGAAAAGGGAGAAACTGCAACCAATGCTGGAGGGCAAAGAGGAAAAGCAAGAGGGAGTGGCAACATCAGACTTCCCCCCGGCATCCTGACAGGTCTCCTGCTATTTAAGATATAATCTACTAATTATTTCCATTTAATATTTAAGTATGTTTTAGTATGCAAGCTAAAATTTTACATAAGTTTTCCTCTACCTGCCAACAGATTCTTATAACAATTGGTAAATATTAATAACATTCCTGCATTTTTGTCAGATAATATCAGAGAAGCACATGAAAGAATCAACACTAAATTTATTTTTGGAGGAAATAATATGTGCAGTGGGTCCTTTGTACATTTAATGTAGTGATGGATTTTACCATGTAGAGAATTCCCTTATAGCAGGGGTGGCCAAACCTGCTTAACAAAGGAGCCAAACAGAATAAATGTCAGATGTTTGAAAACTGCAAGACATGAACAAATATTACACATTTTTATTGAAAAATATGCAAATTTGTTTTATTAACATTAAATGAGACTACCAAATATAAAAACAAAAGGGGTAAAAACAGATATTGATATTTATTTGTCCAATTATATTTTATTGAAAAATATGCAAATTTGTTTTATTAACATTAAATGAGACTACCAAATATAAAAACAAAAGGGGTAAAAACTTTCTCCAATTGTATTTGTTTCCTAATGACATTTGTCTGAGACAGAGAAAGGTGGAAAGAGAGAGAGAGAGAGAAACAAATAGATGGTGTGATGGAGAATGGGGGAAGGAAAGGGAGAAGAGAAAGGAAGGTGGAAAGAAATCAAATAGATGGGGAGGGGGAAGGAAGGGAGAAAGAGAAAGAAACAAAGAAAGCATATAGATGGGGAGAGAGAGGGAGGAAGGATGGAAGGGAGAAAAAGGTGGAAAGAATGGAAGAGGTGGAAAGAGAGAGAGAAACAGAAAGAAAGCAAATAGATGGGGAGGGATGGGGAGAAAGGAAAGAAGAGAGAGAAATGAACAAAGAAAGGAAATAGATGAGGAAGTGAAGGAAGGAAGAGAAAGGGAGGAAGAGATAGAAAGAAAGGTGAGAAGAAAGAGGTGGAAAGAAAGCAAATGATGGGGGAGGAAGAAAAGGGAAAAGAGAGAGTGCGAGGTGGAAAGAAAGCAAATAAATGGGGGAGGGTGGAAGAAAGGGAGAGGTGAAAAGAAAGCAACTTTAACTTTAAATGTGTTCTCCAACCCCCCCCCCCATCAGCCAGCTTGGCTAAGGGATTTAAAGAGACAAATGCCTTCTCCAAGCTGGTGGGCAGGGTCACCGGGCAGGGGCTTGGAGAACACATTGAATTTAAAATGTGTTGTCCAAGCCCCCCACCCCTGCTGCCATGCAGGCTTGGCTTGGAGAAAGGATTTAAAGAGACAAATACTTTCTCTAAGCCAAACCAGCCGACCAGTATGGTGGGGCTTGGAGAACATATTTAACTTTAGATGGGAAGGGAAGGAAGAAAGAGGGAAAGAAAGGTGGAAAGAAAGTGAAAAGCAAGCAAATACAGGGGAGAGGTGGAAAGAAAGCAACTTTAACTTTAAAAGCGTCCTCCACCCCTAAATCAGCTGGCTTGGCTTGGAAAAAAGATTTATAGAGACAAATGCCGTCTCCAAGCTGGCTGGCGGGGGGGGGATTTGAGAATGCATTTAAAGTTAAAGTTGCTTTTTTTCTCTGCTCCACCCCCCCCCCACCTCAAGCCTACCCAGGGAGGGGAACACTGGCTGGGGAAGGGAAGACCAATTGGGGAGGTATGCCTCCCCTTCGCTTCCCCAGCCGCCCTGCCAGGAGCTGCACAATATGTGTGAAAGAGCAACATGCAACTCCTGAGATACAGTTTGGCTACGTCTGCAGGCTTATAGCATGAAGGAATTTGTAGATTTGCTCTAAGATCTCATAATCTTAGTTTGTTCTAGAACACAGTTTAGCAAAATCAAAGCCTTTATTACGGTCATAGACCAGTATAATAGATAACAAATAAGTACAGATAAGGAAGCAATAAAATTATAAAATATTATAGGATCTAAAATTATAAATAAGAGCTAAAAATTTTAAAATACAGACATGATAAAATCAATATTAAGATCAGAAATTAGATTTAGGCCTATCTGTACTTTATTTCTTTCCTAGTTTGGTATGCCAACCAACCAAATTTGGCAACCATCCTAGTCAGCTTTTGGTTATCCCCTGCCAACATAGTTGACAAAAGTATGCTTCTATTACGACCTGGAAAGGAATTAACTATAGGCTTGATCAAAACTTCCCTAATATTTTGATATAAAATACAGTCAAAAATTACATGTTCCAATGTTTCGTCAGTTCCCAAGCCACATATACAACTTTTCCTCTGTGATCTAGTATATCTGGCCTCCATTATGGCTGAGGGTAAAGCGTTGTATCTTAATAGGGTAAAAATTCTTCTATGGTTGCAAATATCTAAATATTTGATGTAAGATCTCAAAGTTATCTTGTTAAGTGTACTTACATCAATTACAGGGCTCCTAATCCTGCTCACATCCATCTGTCATTCAACATCTAATATTCTTTGTTTTAGAACTGATCTAGCCTGCTCATGTCCCAAAGACAGAATAAATTGTTTTGAAAAACCATAACAGACCCAGTTTATCTTCTATCTGTTTCCGCCATAA
>NW_015161423.1:886914-892927 GCF_001447785.1 Gekko japonicus
AAAAGCCATTATTTTAGTCTTCGTGTAATTTATCTCTAAGCAGTTCTGACTGCAGTATTGCCAAAGAGCACACAGAGCTCTCTTAAGTCCCTTAGGGGTCCTAGAAAGCAGGACAGCATCATCTGCGTATAGCAAAATTGAAATATGTCTATCTGCAAGTTTTGGAGGATGGAATTCAAGTTTGTGTAAAAACTGTACCATGTCATTGATGTAAATATTAAATAAAAGAGGTGCCAAAATACATCCTTGTTTTACTCCTCTGTCTGACCTGATCATCTTTGTAAGATGACCTTGAGGATTACAACGTACCCTAACAAAAGTATTTTTATGGAGAGCTCTCAATAGAAACAATAAACGCCTATCTATTGTAGAGGATTTCAACTTTTCCCATAGGGTAGATCTTGAGACAGAATCAAATGCAGATTTAAAATCTATGAAAGCTGCATACAATGAAGTTAAAGAGTTCGTGAAGTATTTGGAGATTAAATGGTTCAGTATCACACACTGATCTAAACATGACCGTCCCTCTCTAAAGCCTGCTTGCTCCTGTCTCAAAAAGTCTTCCTGCTCCATCGTCTTTTAGCTTCCACTGTAAATGTTTTGAGTAAAGCTTACTTATTATACTTAGGAGACTGATCGGCCTATAATTAACAGGGTCCGCTCTGTTCCCTTTCTTGTAAATAGGCACTATTATTGCCACCCCCCAGTCTTTAGGAATTCTACCAGTTCTATCTATAGTTGTAAATAAAGTAGCAAGAACTGGAACCCACCACTCAAGGTTCCTCTTAATCAGATCTGCACATATGAGATCAGAACCTGGGGCTTTATTGGAACTCAAGGTCTGTATAAGATTCTTAATTTCTTGAGGGTGCACGGGGGGCCAAGAGGGTAAAATACCTATATCCAGGTCCTCCGTTGCATCCGCATCCTGACCTTGGTAAAGCTGCTCAAAATAATTTCCCCAAATTTCAGGGAGAATTGTATTACTGCACACTGAGGGAGGTCTAGTGGTACAGTTAGAGACCAGATTCCAGAATACACAGGGATTTTTATCTCTACATGCTGAGCTTAATTGCTCCCATGCCAGGGCAATGGCTTCCTTCTTCTTCCGCTGTATCAAGGCCTTATATTGTTTCTTTTTCATGTCCTCTAGAGTGTCCTTGTCCTTGTCACACCTATATTTGATGTATATAGCATTGAGAGCACTTTTCATAGTTCTACACTCTTTATCAAACCAAGGCTTGGAATTACTATTGGTTAATCTATTTCGTTTAGAGCAAGACTTCCCCATTACATTTTGTATTTCTTTTATAATTTGAGCATAGGCATCCAGATGTAAATCATCTTGACCCTCAATTCCTAACTTAGTTAAAAACTCATCAAGAGCCCCAGAACTCAAAAGCTCTGCAATTTCTTTCTCTCTCCTTTCATTCCAAGGTACCCTATAATACTCATTTCCTTCCTCGTTCTCCTGCAGATGTAAATCTATAATTCGGGGATCACAGTTTAGCAACTGCTGTACAAGATGCTTTAGTTGCCGTACGTACTACATGTGTTTTAAGCCGTTCCTGGTATCTGTGGACCAAGAAATGTTAAAAATTAGCCTTATGCTCAAGTAACTGTGCATAGATTGCAACCTTTAATCAAGTGACATTAGACCACTAAGGTGCCCCTTTCATAAACCTCTCTCACCCTCAAATAAACCTATAAATTGCCATTTCTCTCAGTCCCAAGTTTCGCTTGACTCACAATGCAGTAAGTAAGTAAGTTTATTAAGAACAGTCATAAGACCAGCAAAATGAACCAAAATATTAAACACAGAGTCTACAACATAAGAACCTTACAAGCTTAATTCCTAAAATACCACACCGGTCAATTCCATCATTAATGACTTGAGTTACAGTACATTGCGCTTTTTAATTACCAAGTAACAATATTTAGCAACATTGCGTGTGACAGAATCATAAGTATCAGCCAGTAAGAACTTCATCAAGCATTCCTCGGCATATGTAAGATAATTAGCCAGGGGTTTAAAACGTGCGAGAAGGGGTATCAGCAGCTGCTGTCTCTCTTCATCATACATAGGACAATGAAGTAATATATGGGCGGCCGACTCCACCTGCTCTAACAGACAGGAGCAAATTCTCTGGTGCATGGGATTCCAGGTATATCTACCATAAAGTACTTCTGAGGGTAACACATCGAGCCGTGCTCTAGTAAACGCCCATCTATGGTTAGGGTTTTTTATAAGTCCAAGGTAAGATGCGGCATTTGAACTTGGTCTCTGCTTTAATCTCTTATAATAGGAAGGCAGGGCTGCATAGTCGTTTTGTGCTTCAATATCCTTAAATCTTTGGTGTATTAAATTCTTTGCATGCTGCAGACCTCCCTCTAGCAGATTTTCAGGATCTAACCCAATTAGTTTCAATTTATCTACTACTCTAAGAGCCCATTGGGGATATGGTGTTGATGCCAAAAGATCAGGAATAAGTCCCACTGGATTCAAATGGGACTTAACCCAATAATTACTCCTCTGAATCCAAATATTCAGTGTAACAGTAGATAAACCTGCTGTCTTAAACTCAAATTTGCAGTACCTTTTGGGACGTTGAAGAGTGCTCTAAGGAATTTCGATTGTACTACCTCTAGATCTTTAAATTTACTCTCTGCTAGTATTTGTGTTCCATATATCATTTGTGGGAGAACTTTGCTCAAGAATAATTTAAGAGCAGCCGGGACATATTGGGCTCCCTCTTTCCTAAAGAAGCGCAATATAGCATTTGCGCTCTTTTGTGCTGAACATGCAGCATTTTGGAGATGTCTAGAAGCCTTTCCATTAAATGAGAAGGTTAGTCCCAAATATTTAAAAATTTTAACTTGATCTACCCGTACCCCGTCCATTGACCATTTCATTTCTTTGTATTTTTTATGGAAACGCATGATCTTTGTCTTTGAGTAATTTACAGTAAGAGACTCTTTTTGGCATTGTGCACTAAATTTTTCTAACACCCTTTTTAGACCTCCTCTAGTACGTGAAAGAAGCACCGTGTCATCTGCATACATTAACACAGGGATTTTTCTTCCCATGCCCAAAGTGGGTGCTGAGATATCAACTTCATGAAAGCAAGTTATCAAACAGTTAACATACAAATTAAATAAAAAGGAGCAAGAAGGCAACCCTGTCTGACACCTTTTTGGGCTTGAATAGGTCTTGATAGCTTACCATCGGCAGTATAGCGTATTTGTAAGGATGTATTTTTATATAAATTGGACATCAGCAACAGTAATCTCTTGTCTATAGTTGACTGCTCCAATTTAGCCCATAGCCTTTCCCTCACAACCGAGTCAAAGGCCGCTTTCAGATCAATAAATGCAGCGTATAGGACTCCCTTATGGATATGCGTGTATTTTTGTACTAAATAATCAAGGACCAAACAGTGATCTAAGGTAGAACGGCCTTTTATAAACCCTCCCTGTTCAATTTTAAGTATTTTTTCCTGTTCTAGCCAACTGCATAGTTTCATACACAAATGTTTGATGTAAAGTTTGCATATAATGTTAATCAAGCTAATGGGTCTATAATTATTAGGATCCGCTCTGTTGTTTTTCTTAAATATCGGAATTATTATAGCCAACCCCCATCCCTCTGGGATTTGTCCTGTCTGATCAATATATGTGGTTGGCCAGAATCGGGGTCCACCAGGTTGAGTTAGCTTTCAATAGCTCACAATGCAAGATTTTAATGAAAATGTGCAGCCTTTGGACCTCACATGCCCAAGGCAGAGGAGTTACCCCTTTACCACTCAGCTCCTTCTAATGTTGAAAAAATGCATCCCCTTCACAAATGTAGAGGAAGTAGCCATTGCCCTGGCTGAATGTGTCTTGATCTTCAAGTGCAGAAGCTTATGAGATACTGATAGCAGAGTTCTAAGGTCTGGGATGTCTGGTGGCTAATATGCTGGGATGACATGAGTTCTTTTCTTAGAACCAAAGTAGAATATGAAAAGTCTGGTGTGTTTCCAGAAGGGAGATGAGGAGAAAGCAAATGCTTATATTCAGAGTGGAATGACCTGTCAGCCTCCATCTTTGGAGATAAAAAGGTAGGAAAGACCATGTCTTGGTTCAGATGGATATTCTTAGAAATATTTTTTAAGCCCCCGGAGGGGATTTTTTAATTTTATTTTGCATACTACAAAAAACTATCACAGAAAAACAGGGAGGGGGACTACATATACAGGATAAAGAAAAGAAACCCACTACTACCTAAAAACCCAAGAGAGGAGATCTTTATTGGCTTAGTTACAATAAAACTCTTGTTCAATTTGAATATCGAGTGATGCCATTTGGATTTCAGGGGGCCCGGGGGTCTTCATGAATTTGATCGAGGTACTGCACAAGCATTTGTTCAAGGGGGCCCTTGTTTACCTAGATGACATCTTGCTGTACATTGCACAAGCACAAACTGTTTGCCAAACTATCTAAGTGTGAGTTTCATAAGACACACATTGACTTTTTGGGATATCGAATCTCAAATAGGGGTCTGGAAATGGATCTGGGAAAGGAGCAAGATGTATTGGGGTGGGGGTACCCCGCACCCGACGCCAGCTCCAATCCTTCTTAGGATTCGCGAACTTTTACAGAAACTTTAGCCAATTTTGCCCAGGTCAGTTTACCCCTGACGGATCTGCTAAAAACTAAGGGGAAGGGCCTGGAGGCTACAAAGCCGGGAGCAGCGTTGCCTTGGAATAAAAAATGCCAGGAGGCTTTCGAATGCCTTAAAGCCTTGTTCACTTCGGAACCCGTTCTGGCCCACCCGGATGAGACTAAAAAGTTCATTGTGCAAACAGATGTGTTGAATGTGGCCGGGGGGAGCATCCTCCAGGAGGGAGGGGATGGGTTGCTTCATCCCTTGGCATACGTGTCAAGGAAGTTTAATGAGGAGGAGCTGCAGGGCAGCGCGGCACTAGCAGTCGCATTGGGGGAGCTCCCGAGCGACTGATCGATTCTTCAGTTTAAAGGGGTCTCCGAACCAACGGAGACCACCCTGCACCCCGGGGGAGGGGTTGTAGGGAGCAAGGAGCTTGAGTTAGGGGTCCTAACAAGGGAGGCAACCCGTTAGGAGACCCCAAACTTGCTCTGAAGCAAGCTGAAGAAGCGAAGCTCACCATGGTGGGCAGGAGTTGTTGCTATTGCGGAGAAGCCAAGAGGAAGATAAGCGATTGAAAATACAAGCATGTAACTGTGAGTCAAGTGGAAACTTTTCTGTGTTTTCAAGAAAAGACTGTCATGATTGTTAACCCCTAACAGACTGGAATTCCTCTCCCCAATACTACTCAATCGGCCAATAACGGCAGGGAGGACATTCCAATTAATCCCATGGTTTTGGCAGAGTGGTGGGGAAATAAAGGGGTGAAATACCAACATATTAATGGAATATTAGTAAATAAAGACTGTGACGGTGGCAGCATAAGATGCTTTGGAATTAAATTCAATACGAAGTAAATGATTTTTAGGGAATTTAAAGAGACTTAAAAGAATACTCACAGAGGAGAGTGTGGGAACCAGCCACCCCCACCCCATAGCTATCTTGCATCGCTAGTTATTGTTCTCTCCAACGGGAGGGGGGCAGGAGAGCCCTTATAAATGTTTTGGCTTGATAGGGGGGGATTGGCAGAAGAAAAGATTCAGAAGGGGGTGCAATGGGCAAAAGTATAATCGATTGTAAGACTATTGGAGATGTGTAAAGGGAAGATCACCCCCCCCCATGGTTAATAGAGATCATGTCTAAAGGAACTGGGAAGTGCTTGAACGGACAGTAAACAATAACAAAAATCTAGGCGTGAAGCCAACAAGAATTTCGGCAGGCAAGAGAGTGATAATCTTAAGTCAAAATGAAGAGACTATTGTTCTGGGGGGAAAGCCAAATTTGAAGCAAAGCCAAATAAGAACTTAAAAAGAGCTGAGACTGACTGCGAATTTGTATTAATTTGTATTAAGCTCAGAGGAAAGTGGC
>NW_015161424.1:0-22500 GCF_001447785.1 Gekko japonicus
GATGAATGAATTAAAGATAGAGGCTAGATAAAATAACTGTGTTGTGATAGGCGATTTTAACTACCCACACATCGATTGGGTCAATATGTGTTCAACTCGGGAAAAAGAGATTGAGTTTCTAGATATTCTCAATGACTGCGCTATGGAACAGATGGTCACAGATCCTACCAGGAGATAGGCGACACAGGTATGTATCAACAATTTCATTTATTTTCACCGATGTATCATAACATAGTTGCAAGAGATGCTCTGAAAGAATGTTCCTAGGGTAAAGTGCATTATACAAGCACTTTGCCCTAGGAACATTCTTTCAGAGTATCTCTTGCAACTTGCAACTATGCATCGGTGAAAATTAGTGACATGGTTGATACGTACCTGTTGAAATAACAGACCAAGAGTCGCTGCTTTCATCCACATTTGGAAGAAGAATAGTATTGAAATGGTAGAACATTCCAGAGATTATCGTCAATTTCACCATTTTCAACTGCCTTTGTGCATTTATATATGCAGATTTTTGTACACATTTTTGTATAAATTTTGTGATTGTTATTTAAATATTTTCTAGCGCAGTTACCTCACAGTTTCTGCTTTTTTCAGTCTAAAGAGAGAGTTGCACAAAAAGACCGACACAACAACTTTTAACTTTTAAAGGGGTAAATTCTCTGATATGAGGGAACATGTGAGGAAGAAACTGAAAGGAAAAGCAGAAAGGGTCAAAACCCTTGGAGAAGTTTGGAGACTATTTAAAACTACAATCCTAGAAGCTCAGAAAAATATATATACCACAGGTTAGGAAAGGCACAAATAGGTATAGGAAAAGGCCTGCACGGTTAACAAACAAAGTAATGGAAGCTATAAAGGGTAAGAAGGAGTCCTTTAAGTGGTGAAAAGCTAGTCTCAGTGAGGTTGATAAAAGGAAACACAGGCTGTGGCAAATAAAATGCAAGTCTGTGATCAGGCAGGCAAAAAGGGAATATGAGGAGCATATAGCAAAAAACATGAAGACCAACAATTAAACTTTCTTCAAATACATTAGAAGCAGTAAACCAGCCAGGGAGGCAGTGGGGCCCTTGGATGACCAAGGGGTAAAAGGAGTACTCAAGGATGATAGGGAAATGACTGAGAAGCTCAATGCATTTTTTGCCTCTGTCTTCACTGTGGAAGATGAGAAGTGCTTGCCCACTCCAGAACCACTGATTTCGGGAGGGGTGTTGAAAGACCTAAGTCAGATTGAGGTGACGAGAGAGGAGGTCCTACGACTGATAGACAACTTAAAAACTGATAAATCACCAGGCCCAGATGGCATACATCCGAGAGTTCTGAAAGAGCTCAAATGTGAATTTGTGGATCTCCTTACAAAAATATGTCATCTTTCATTAAAACCTGTCTCCATTCCTGAGGACTGGAAGGTAGCTAATGTCACTCCCATCTTTAAAAAGGGTTTCAAAGGAGATCCGGGAAATTACAGGCCAGTCAGTCTGACGTCGATACCGGGTAAATTGGTGGAAACCATTATTAAGGAAAGAATTGGTAGGCACATTGATGAACAAAAACTATTGAGGATGACTCAGCATGGGTTCTGTAAGGGAAGAACTTGTCTCACTAACCTGTTAATGTTCTTTGAGGGGGTGAACAAACATGTGGACAAGGGGGACCCAATAGATATTGTTTACCTTGACTTCCAGAAAGCTTTTGATAAAGTTCCTCATCAAAGGCTCCTAAGTAAGCTCAAAAATCATGGGATCAAAGGACAAGTCCTTTTATGGATCAAAAACTGGCTAATTAATAGAAAACAGAGAGTGAGTATAAATGGACAATTTTCTCAGTGGAGGGAGGTAAGCAGTGGGGTACCGCAGGGATCAGTACTTGGTCCACTGCTTTTTAACTTGTTCCTTAATGATTTGGAGTTGGGAGTAAGCAGTGAAGTGGCTAAATTTGCAGATGATACGAAGTTGTTCAGGGTGGTGAAAACCAGTGAGGATTGTGAGGCACTCCAAAGGGATCTGTCAAAGATGGGCAAGTGGGCGTCAACATGGCAAATGGGGTTCAATGTGGCCAAGTGCAAGGTGATGCACATTGGAGCCAAAAATCCTAAATATAAATACACGTTGATGGGGTCTGAACTGGCAGAGACAGATCAAGAGAGAGATCTTGGAGTTGTAGTAGATAACTCACTGAAAATGTCGAGACAGTGTGTGACTCAAAAAACACATTATAGCACTGGAAAAAGTGCAGAAAAGGGCAACTAGAATGATAAAAGGGTTGGAACACTTTCCCTATGAAGAAAGGTTAAAGTGCTTGGGGCTCTTTAGCTTGGAGAAATGATGGCTGAGGGGTGACATGATTGAGGTTTATAAGATTATGCATGTGATAGAGCAGGTAGAGAAACAAGTACTTTTCTCCCTTTCTCACAATACAAGAACTCGTGGGTGCTCTATGAAATTGCTGAGTTAGAACAGATCAAAGGAAGTACTTCTTCACCCAAAGAGTGATTAACACGTGGAATTCACTGCCACAGGAGGTGGTGGCGGCTACAAGCATGGACAGCTTCAAGAGGGAATTAGATAAACATATGGAGCAGAGGTCCCTCAGTGGCTATTAGCCACAAGGTATAGATAGGAACTCTCAGGCTGGGACAAGTGGACAATTCTTGGTGCTGGGGGGGCAACAGTGGGAGGGCTTCTAGTGTCCTGGCCGCACTGCTGGACCTCCTGATGGCACCTGATATTTTTGGCCACTGTGTGACAGAGTGTTGGACTGGATGGGCTATTGGCCTGATCCAACACTTGCTTCTCTTATGTTCTTAGTATCACCCCACCAACGATACTTCCTGCTAATGCAACTATCACTGTACTATTCTCTCTAAATTTCCTAGCTCTTTATCACTTGAGTGTGTGATTGTTTATTTTATATTGTAAGTTTGTGTGAATTATTCAATAAAAGAAATCATATTTAAGATCTAGTCTCCTAGTGTATTTCTAGGGATCTAAATAATTTGGATTCTGGTATACGCAGGTTATTGCTCCCTTAAAGCCTATTGCCATTTAAATACTCATAATTCCCCATCTTTATTAAAGAAATAAGGCAATTTGGCTAACACTATCCTGCCGCACATACAACATCTGGGGATAAAAAATATGATAGTAAAAAGATTATCACAGGTACTTGGGTTGCAGCTTACATGCCACTGAAGATATGTGATGATGATGCTCCACTGTCTGTGGGAGGGGATTCATTCAAAAGAGCCATAGAATGCCCCAGTTGACTTGGTATTGCCTAACAGGAGGAGAAGGAGGTTTTGAACTTTGGTGTGAAATTTAAACAATGAAGCTGACAGGAAGAAAGTTGATTCATTTGAAAATTGGTGTTGGAGAAGAGTTTTAGGGATATCACAGACCACCAAAAAGACAAATAAGTCAGTTCTAGATCAAATCAAGCCTGAAATCTCCCTAGAAGCTAAAGTGACTAAACTGAGGCTATTATACTTTGGTAACATTATGAGATTATAAGAGTCACTGGAAAAGACGATAATGCCAGGAAAGGTTGAAGGCAGCAGAAAAGAAGAAGACCCAGCACGTGATTATTTGACTCAGTAAAGGAAGCCACGGCCCTCATTCTTCAATACCTGAGCAAGGCAGTTAATGATAGCACATTTGGGAGGAGTCAGGACCTGATAGCCTCAGGTCCCAACTATCAGCCACCCTGCAATACCACTCAGGACCTAGGTTCACCCCTGAACCTACAGTTTGCCACAAAACCCCCATCCCTACACTTACCGGGCAGGAAAGAGGGGGTTGTAATTGTGTTCTCGGCATGATGAAAGAACAGGCAAGTGGAAACGAGGGAAGAGATGACAGGACCACCACCCACATTCAGAAAGCGGGCAAAGAGGGAGTCCTGGCCAGACCTGGGGCCGACAAAAGCAGACAACCTGCCAGGAAGGGTCCAGGGCTGTCGGCTGGAGCAAGGGTGAAGGAAACAGTCCAAGGACCCAGGGAAGCAGACGGGGTCCAGACAACCCCCACAAACAGGAGCAAGTGAGGTCATGAAGAACCAGAAGGAGCCGGCAATGGCAGGAATCAGCCATAGGAGAAACGTAGACGCGGGGACACTGACAACCATGCCCTCTTCCCATCCGGGGAGAAAGAGGAGGGCACAGACTACTAAAGGGGGGTGGGACACATGAAGCTTCCTAGCCAATGGCCAGACCAGAGGGTAGACAGGCAGTGGCAGCAGCAAATGGGTCAGGGGGGAAGGGCAATAAAAATCCCGGGATGGCCGAGGAGGATCATCAGCCACATTTGCCAAGTCCTTGGGAGCAAAAGAGGACTGAGAACACTGAAGGCATAGGAAGAAGAGGCCAAGGGTTAGAGAACCCCCTCCCTTCTCAAAAGTGGCAGTCTGAGGCCTGAAGAGACTAGAAAGGGTGGAGGGAGAGAGAGACGTTGAGGGCATTGGCCAGCTGACTCCTGACAGGAGGACATTAATTCATAGGGTCGCCATAAGTTGGGAGTGACATGATGGCACTTAATACACACACATTTTGTAATCCACTTCAAGGCAGTTCCTGGACAGGCAACATTTTTTCCCCCTAACTAAACAAGAAGATCCTACCATTTAATCCAGCTGTGACGACATGCATATTAGAAACATAAGGAAAATCAACCTCCTACTGAAGTTAACAGAAAAACTTGCATTGATTTTTATGAAACTAGCTCGCATTCTGATTTATTTTCAAATATATTTTCAATCATAGTTAGATACTATCATACGTCAACACCTCATCCATACTGATTTTATTTTACATTTATAATTGTAGGAATGGAACCATGTGGAATGGAAATCTTGCTAACTGAAGCTAAATCTGGCTAAATTATGAATTTATTTTTCTCTACAAGGGTGACTCAAATTGGCTTACTTTGTTCTCCTCAATTTTTACCCTCAGAACAACACTGTGAGGTATGTTAGGCTAAGACTGTATGACTGGTCCAAGGTCACCCAACAAGCTTCCATAGCAGGGTAGGTATTCAAACATGGATCACCTACATCCTAGTTTGAGACTCTAACCACTATACCACAGTGGCTCTCCACTAGCTCTTTGAGCTAACTTGTGCCTCTAGATCTCTAGTACAGAAAACCAGTAATGTATTTGGTCTGGAAAGCCCAAGATCAAATCTCCTGCCAGCTTCTTCTCTTTCTTTGTGATCTTGTGTAAGTAATCTCCCTGCCTAACCTACCTCACAGGTTGGTCAATAGATAAAACCAGACTGAAGTTTTACGGTCTTGCTTTGGTTCAGGTGGGTAGCTGGGTTGGTCAGAAGCAACAGAACTAAATTTGAGTCTAGTGGCACCTTTAAGGCAATGAAGTTGGATTCTGGGTATAAGCTCTTGTGTGCATGCACACGTCTTCAATCTGAAAAAGTGTGCATGCACATGAAAGTTTATACCCAGAATTAAACTTTATTGGTCTTAAAGGTGCCACGGGACTCAAACGTTGTCATACTTTGGATCATCATCTGAAAAATCAAAGGACAAAATGAGAATCATTTTCCTCTCTGAAGGTTCATGTAGCAACATTATTTGTAATACTCTTTGAAAGGTATGAGACAGAGAGAGGTCTACTTGGAGTCCTACTCAGGTCTATTCAATGGGGCTTATTCCCAAAAAAGTATCTTTAGAACTGCACTGAGACTTTGGAAAACAAAGCCCCATGTAAATAATTTATTAAGAAATGGAAACAGTCAAGTTAGTGGTTTGCTGATGCAGGGGTATTTTGTCACTGAAAAAAAGAGAATATGTTAAAAATAAACTATGAAGTAATGTATCTTTCAAAATATGAAGCAAAACCATGATTGTAACTAAATGTGCATGGGATTTTAAAAGTATTTTAGTATAATATACTCTGTTATCAGCGTATGTGTGTGGATGTCTGTGCGTATATACAAATTTAAATAAAAGTTGAATTTAGAGACTATATTTTCACATTGGGAAATCATTATGCAGTGTTAATAGCATCTCCTTCTGGTATCAAGACACAATGATAATATACCTCTCTCTTTTTAGGGCACAATACTCCTGTCACTTATGCCAAGTGCATATCTACTTTTGGCATAATTTAACTGGAAAAGATACATAATAGATTTCTCTTGTTAAGGCTGCATGAAATCCTAGTGGCATTGCAGTCCATATTACATGAAAAACAAAAACACTGCATTAACTAAGGGAAACAGGTAGCTTGTCCCAAAGCACAAATATGTTTAGTGTGCCCACTTTCTAGACTAGGGGTGTTGGACTCATTTGTTATGAGGACTGGATCTGACATAAATGGGACTTTGTTGGGCCCAGGCCAAAGGTGGTTTCCAATACAATTTGGAAGCTTGGAAGCTAATTTGTACCACTAACTTACAAGACCAATGGTCCTCAGAAGCAAAGAGATAACTTGGTCACATACCCTACACAGCGGTCTGCGTATTTCTGATCTGCATAAGGTAGAGAATTGGGGAGTGGAGACAACAAGACACTGTACATTAGAACAAAGTTTGAGTCCAGTGGCACCTTTAAGACCCACTTTCAAGACACTTCTTTGAACTTTGTTCTGTTGCTTCAGACCAACACAGCTACCCCCCTGAATCTAAGACACTGTGCAGTAAGCTAACAATTAAGTCAAATGACAATAACAGAGGCTAACTAGCAGTGGGGCTTAGATAATATTTTCCTGACAATGAACCTGGTGACTCCTGCCCACAATGTACAGCAGATTCTCTGCCAAGAGTTTTACCCCTCACTTCCATACACACACCAATGGAAGTCAGCTTCTACTAGTTCCATTTTACAGAGGTGAAAACTGGGGCAAGCAGTTAGGTCAAGGTAACACTGAGTCCATAGCAGAGGCAGGCAAACTTGGAAACACTGTCCATCAAAGTGCTGTCTGATGCCAGAACTGGACTTACTGCTGTAACATGAGGAGGAATATCCTTTGGGTCATTTTCTCCAGCACCTTTGGAAAGAAAAGTGAGCACTACTTAAGAGTCTCAAAGACAGTAAGAGAGGTTGTAGGCTACGTTGTAGCCAAGTTCTTTGCAGGCTGTGCTAGTTTCCCCCTTAACAGGGAATGTATTCAAGAAAAGGGAACTTTGAACAAAGTACTCCCTCCTCTGCAGGTAGAAGTGACACCACACAGGCTTTTGCCTCAGGAGTCTCACCACCTCTGCACAGCCAGAACTAGCTGGGAGGCTCGGAAAGAAGAAGCCAAAGGCTTCCCCATTCTGCAAAGGTCTGGCCAAAGGACAGCAAAGCTGCAGGGTTTTTTTCTTGAGCAGAAGATGGGAGCAAAGAGGCCGAGTTGGAATTGGGGGAGAAAAGCAAAGCGAGCAGGAGATTTCTGGGGTCGCACCTACGGTTCTCCACGTGGGAAGTGCTCTTGGCGCGCAAATACCAGCACAGCCCTACCAATCCGCCCACTCTTGCCATGCCTCCAGGTGCAAACAAACTGACTCCATTTTGAACTGCTTTGCCAGATTGGCCCTTCTCGCCTTCCTCCCAAAGGGAAGCCCCACCTTTCCAACCAGCCTGCTGGGTGGAGGTTTCCTCAAAGAAAAAAGGAAATGCTCCCTCTTCCTCCTGCCCTGCAGACACACTTCTCAATTCTTTGAAAAGGGAAGTGTGTGCTGGAGCTGAATTCTGGGGAGATCGTTGAAATTGGGGGACTTCCATTTGAGTAAGCAGGCATACTCTGGTGTGTGTAGGAGGAAGCAGGCTGTGTTTCCACATCAACTCTGTATGATGCTTTCAGCCCCCAAGCCAAAGAGCATGTAGCTCCTTTAATAAAGGTAGATGGGACCAGCAAACGCAATCGCTCTCCCTATTTATCTCTTTCAAGACAGCTGCGCATGCCTTAAAACCACTCTTCCTGTTCTCAAACTCAGCTTTTTCCCTCCTCGCCCCTCTTTTACACCAATAGAAGGATGAAGGCATTTAGCTTATGCACGCACACACTCACCTCAACCTCCATACATTTCTTTGGCCAAAAAAGGGAGGAAAAGCGGGTGTGTATGTATGGCATTCCCTCTTTTTTCTTAGATTTAAAGGGTGCTTCTGTACATGTTTAATCAGCAGAATAAAGTTTGAGTCCAGTGGGTATTTAATGGGAGGGGGCATCACAAGGGGTATTCTACCCATGGGCCAGATTAAAGCCCTGGGCGGGCGGGATTAGGCCCGTGTGCAATATGTTTAATACCCCTGGTCTAGAGCGTCTCCTAATAAATGCATAGACATTCTAAAAATTCTCCTAGCAAAGACCTAATGAGTTCCTAACTAAGCAGTATTCATTTATCAAGGAAATAATTTTTTCAAACGTTTATAGTTTGGGTAGTTCTTTTACCAGAAAATTGTTATAGATGTCCCTAGAATTTTGTCTTTTTAAATGCATCTGACAAAAATAGCATGGCATTATCTTTCCTATCAAGTATACTACACCAGGACTGTGGAACATTTTTAAAAGAACAAAGTTCCACAAAGCTTCTGTTTATGAAAGTTGCCTCCACTCCTGAAAACAGACAAATGGCTTAAATCCCACAGAAATCAATGAGATTTAAGCAACACAACTGTGTGCAGCCAACGTCTTTAAACAATTCTGCTGCTGTAAACTCTTCATCAGACTCATCAGTATTAGCTATGTTGGAAGCCTTTTTTTGGAATTCCCGCTGCTGCCATTATGTAATACACTCTGACAGTATCAAAAAAGAAAGGAAACTATGTTTTACAATTTACCTTCAAGCAGTTCTATACGCTTTTCCATAATAGAAGAGAACTGGTGATAGTACAAGATGAATAGCTTAACTGGAGTACATTCTTTTAGCTTTGTACAGGTATAAATCACTTTTGGTATTTAAAAAGTGGCAAGTCAAAACAAATAAAGTCATTAAAGGCAAGTGTGGTCACTTTAAAAAATTCAAATAATTCTAAAAGATTAAAATGAAAACTTCTGGAAGACATAAAGAAGACATAGGGCCCAGTTCAGACAACTGGAACGGCATTACCATTGCTAGCCAGCAGCTGGCAACTGATAGGAGTCTTGAGAGGAGGGGACATGGGGGAGCATTATTGGCATGACAGCATTATGCCACTTCCAGGGAAAACTCAGCAGTGATGTCATGCCTCTCTAGGAATCACCAGAAACTCTTTATATCATCGGCCGCCAGTGAGGGACATTGACCATCTTGAACTTAAAATGAATTTCTAAACTGAACTTTTAAAATGATCTGTAGAGCACCTTTTTAGTCTGTATTTATTGAGGTTTTAATGTGATTTATGTTTTATTTCCGGCGTCTGCCGCTTGTTTGCCGCCCTGGGCCGTATGGGTAGGGCGGGATATAAATCCCAAAAATAAATAAATAAATATAGTAAAACCATAGAGTTCTTGGCAATTCCTAACAAGGCAAGATAGCACTTTTAGGTTTTCACCGGAAGTGACGTTAGCACCGTCGTGCCAATTCCATTTTTTTACTTTGCTTTTCTCTTACCAGCCACTGGAGTGGTGGGAGGCAACAGGAAATCTCCAACCTCCAGTGGGTAACTGGTAACCCTAAATGGTGCACCATCCTGAACATATGACACAGAAATAAATCTCAATAGTTTCACCAGAACTTATGTTTAGTACTGCAGGTGAAGTCAGTTTAATGGCCTGTGTAAATTCTAGTATTGTAGAACAGAGCATATTCTTAATTCATTAAAAGCTTTAAGGTAAGAAAGCAATAACAAAAAGTTTTCCGAAGCTATGCATGCATGTTTACTCAAGAGCATGTACCACATATTTTAACTGGAGTTACTCCCAGGTAAATATGCATAAGTATTTTTAAACTGGAAGAAATACTGCAGTAAGAAATTTATAAACAGTGGAAGCAAGAGATCCAGCCATTCCTTACTGCTGACTTAGGTTTTCTTTAATATAGGAAAGACCAGCCATTTAAATGTGACTGCTCCATTCTGAATTCATGAGACTGCATACATGTTTGCTTTTAAACAAAATATTAAGTATGCATTGACTCCAAGTAGCACATGCAGTAGACTCCCTGGAACAATGAAGCAATACAAATGCAACATACTCAAAGACCATAATTCTTCTATCATATAAATAATTCCCAGATTTAAATTTCTCCTATTGAAATCAATGAGATTTAAAAGCACTGAACTTGGACTGGGTTGCACTGTATATGCCAATTAATTTGTAATATTCATACTGATAATTAAACACCGCACAACTCTTGTATAATGTCAGTCATTCTAAAGTATGTTTTACACACAGATCGATACACTTAAATACTGGGATAAATCTGCCTTCATATGTATTGACATGGTTCCGCAGTGGCCTGTTGCTAAACAAAGAAGTGGGGCAAATTACTTATTTATATATACAAAACATGGTGATAAAGGCCAGCTGCAGGTATTTTTGGAAAGTGCATTTTAATAAGACCCTATTCAGCTGGGAAACAAATGGAGAAAAAGCAGTTTGAACTACCATGTTTCCTGCAAAAGCTTTTTCTCTTTCTAACAACAAAATCAATAATTTGTCCAGACTGTGGGGAGTCAAAGTTAGTTACTGAAAAGAGATCCATATATAAAACAAGTCAATAACTCATTGTGTGTTATTGTTGGGCTGAAGAAGTCGGCTTTCAAAACCCTGGCACTGCTTCTTTCCAAATGAATGTCACTGTATTTAAAGATGGGGATGATCTGAGGGTTTAATTTTTGTTTCTAGCTTTTCCTTACTGCTACTTTCTTATGTATGGGAAAACAGAAGTAGCTCTTCACTGTCCCTGGAAAACCATCCCATAACTAGGGCATTTTTCTAACTTGCAGTTACTTCGAAAGATTCCATTTTGTTAACTGCCAGGGCAATTAGCTTCAGAAATGTTTCTTTCATCAAGTCATGTTAATGTTTGCTTAAACCATTTTATGTTAGAAGTTGAAATATTTCTGCATCAAAAATTAAAGCCCTTGATTTGAAAATATTAAAATTGCCCATATTATATTCGGAGGTTAACTGTGTTAGTCTTGACTAGAAATAACAACAACAACAAAACAGAAGTCCAGTGGCACCTTAAAAGATTTATTCCACCATGGGCTTTCACTGGGGCTCCCCCCCAAATTTAAATAGTTAATGTGATATTGCCATATCACTATACCATTATAACAGTAAGTATAACAGGTTTTGTGAATTCCCAGGTTTAATTTAAAAATCTCTAGCCATTTACATGATAGAGCTATAAGAAGAAAGGTACATTTTTAGGGACCAGAGGCTTATTTTAAAGGGGGGGGGAATGAAACCTGGGAATTTACAGAACCGGTTACACTTATTGTTATAATGGTATATTGATTTAACAATATGAAATTGATTTTTAAAGTCCCTAGTGGTGGGAGGAGGAAATGGCAGCCACAGGGACTAGGTACTAGATAATGGCTGCCATGTAGGTGAAAAAATTGAACTTCCTCACCCACATGGTAAGGCTTTCCTGAGATCTTTCCCAAAACTTCAGAGCAAAGCAGTTTCTGGGGAAACCTCAGGAGACACAAGAATGCAGATTGATACTGTGGGGAAGGGGGGGGGGAACATTTGCAGACCCAGGGGCAAGAGAGGAGGTGGATGGTCCTGCAAGACAGGGCTTGCAAGACAGAGTTCTTCCCCAGGCCTTCAACTGGGAGCTGCCCCCAAAAGCTGGAATGGCAGAGAACCCTGTCCCCTGGAGTCATCAGAAACAGCCTGTGCCAGCTGCACAAAGGTTAGATCTATGCACTGACCACTAGGATAGATCACTGAAAGGTGGCCGCCATCATCTAATAATCTAATAATATTAATTTATTAGTATTACTTAATGTTAGCAACTTTTAATGTTGGAGTGTTTTATATGGTTTTAGGATTATTTAAATTGCTTACTTGTGTGTTTTTATTCTTATATGTAAGCCACCCTGAGCCGGCTTTGGCTGGTAGGGAAGGGTATAAATCTGATAAATTAATAAATAAATAAATATAAATAAGGTGGCAAACGGGGTGATAAATGCAATTCCCACACAGGGATGGATTTTTTTTAAAAAACTGCCACTATTTTATTGATTACAACCATTGAATCATTGGTGAGGCATGGGACACCGATCCATGCATCAGGCAACCTACCTGTTGTCCCACATGGGATCCCACATGGGAGCAATCCATTGCATGGTTCCCCTGCCACCTGGGAGTGAACCTGGATGACAGTCCCCGAGCTGGATAAACTTCTTCAGGCTTTACTCCCAAGATCCCCCAAAATGGAGGGTTCTGCATCTGGGCCTGGCTAAAAGGGGAGCAGGTGGATCAGAGAGCAAATTTTGTCCTTCTGGTCTGCCCGAGTAGCCCTGCCTCTGGGTTCCCACTGCTGCCCGTGACTGGGTACTAGGGCCATTGCCGCAGGAGCTCACTCAGGAGGCCTCCTGCATGCTGAGTCACTGCAGCAATGAGGGAAAAGGGAGAAAACCCTCTGGTTCTCTGTGTCCCACTCCCTGCTCTGCAAAACAGCCCCTAGCTAAGTGTGGGAGCCTCTCTACCCAACAGCACTGAAACAGAGCAGATAACCCATATGAGTATTGCACATATCTTCATACTCTTTCAGAGAGAGCATGTTTGTATGTGTGGTAGAGTGCAATTTATGTAAGCTTCCCTTTGATTTGATAGTCTAGAGCTGAGGCACATTTATTTAATTTTACTATGTAGACATCCTCTTTTCTCTTGGGTAATCAAATACAAAGTAGGACTACACTTCTGCAGCTTCCAGCAGTTGTACGGATAAGGGGAGTTTTTGCAGGTGTGACATATGTATATGGGAGAAAAACTGCACCTAAAAAAACTAATAAAAGCACTGGAGCTCTATCCTACTGTATATCTGTTTGTCCCTCAACCCACCAGTTTCCTTTTTTCCTCTCAATCTCATTTGGTACACATCTGTTTGATCTGATTCGTTGCTATGACCCACATGACTTTGTTTATGCGGTACAATGACAGCTTCTCATCATCACTTATGACATAACATCACCATCTATATCACAAGGGTAGTCACTACCAATTATATGAAATGACAGTGCCCGGAACTGAGCCGGGGGCTAAGAAAACATTGAAGAAAAAGGGGGAAATGCCAAGATGATCAAAGAACATGTTTGCAACAAGCAGAGGTCATTTCGGGGGGGGAACGCGGGGGAACGCAGTTCCCCCGGGTGAGGTGCAGGGGGGCGGGGCACATGACGAAGCCCCGCCCCCTGCTTCCGGCCGCCCCGCTTCCAGCCCTCATTCAGCCAGGAGGAGGCAGGAGAAGAGGGAGGGTAAGTTGCTTCCTCCCTGCCTCTCCCCCCCTGCCTGCCTGGGGCCAGGGAGGGCCTTGGCGGGGCTTCCTCGCACTCCCGCTGGCCTTGCAGGTCCACCGCCGGGCCCCTGATGTCAGGGGATGTGGTATATGCTAATGAGTTATGCTAATGAGTTCCCCTAGCTCTTTTTCTACGAAATGACCCCTGGCAACAAGTGTCTACAATCACAGAAAAGAGGAGCTACTTTTCAACACACACATACATAAGGAATATGGAAGTGCATATGTACAAAACTTTAGAAGCCAAAGTGGCTGAAAAGCCGGGTAAATATATATTAAATGTATAAAATAGGTGTTACAACCCTACTCTGGTTAAAAGCTAGCTTCCTTATACAAGCAAAGTGATAGCTGATGTCCTGTAAGCAACACTTGTGGACATTTCTAACAGTTGCATTATAAAGGGCTGAAAACACACAGTCAATCATTAATGTGTAAAAGTCTGAGAAAAATAAAATCAAAAAAATTAATTTTACCTGGTGCCTAGGGGCAACATTAATGAACAGTGTTACATCACTTGCTTTAAGGACCATCAGAAACCTCTTCAGTAAAACCATAAGAGTTTCCAGCAATCCAGAGAGCAGAGGAATGTCACTTTTGGGTTTTCCCTGAGTGATGTAATGCCATCATGTGGATGGCTACATAAAGAAAAAGTCTCCTCCATCTACAGAAGAAGTGGCAGACAATGAGAGGTGAGGGCAGAACACCTCCTATCTTCAGTGAAAGGTGAATATCTGTGGAGAGGAGTTCCAGAGATGAGGTACCAAAACAGAGAAGGCCCTCTCTGCTAGCTACAACTTCCCTTACCACTGAAAGTGAGGAAATACAGAACAAAGCCTTTATGAAAGATTTGAACTCTGGGTTGGGAAATTTGGGTGTGAAGATTTGGGTGTGGAGCCTGGGAAATGCAGCGTTTTGGGAGTTGGCAACCCTGTACTGAGCAGGTAGTCCTTTAAATGGCATAGCCCCAGGTCATTTAGAACAGTGGTGTCAAACATGCGGCACACAGGCCAGATCAGGCCCTTGGAGGGCTTCTATCAGGCCCACAGTGGAACTGGCTGTTTCCTGCTTCCTTTCCCAGTTCTGCTGCTACATCACAGCATACTTTACCAGACTCTCTCAGTTGCACAGGAGAGATAGATAGGCAAGCCTCTCCTATGCAATTGAGTCTGGTTAAACACTGGCTGAGGCTCCTCCCCCTCCCAGGGGGAGGGAGGAAACCAGCCAGAGCTTGCTTCCTAGCCAGGCTGCCTCAATCCTATACAGGAGACAAAGGGAAGCCTTTCTTTCCTTCCACTGGCTGAGACTCCTCCCTGAGGCTGTCGCACGGGGGAAATACCAGGCACCTTTAAGACCAACAAAGTTTTGTTCAAGTTATGAGCTTCTGTGTGCCTTGATACAGTGTGTGTATGTATTCTGTTGGGCTCCTAATGCTGTGTGTGTGTTTTGTTGGGCTCCTTATGCTAGGGTTCTCCTAGGTGCAACTGGGTTCCCTCCCCCTTTTCATTGTATTCATGCCCTCAAGATCCAGTCTTTCTCCCCGTTTTCACTGTATTTATGCCCTCGTGATCCAGTCTTTCTCAGTAAGAAAGTAATGTGAACTATTTTAGAGGAGTAATATCAACAAGCCAGTGAGGTGGATTAGGCTGAGTCCAGACCAAATTCACCCAGCACATTTCCTTTGTAGAAAGTTGTAGGTATTTCTCTGGGGAAGACTATAACTTTGTAGACAAACAAACAGCCCTCAGTCTGTGTCAGGATGCCTTCTCATGTTCTTGACTGGCACATGAATCAACTTATGTACAAAAGCTTGCAATGCCCAGTCATTTCATGTTTTCCCCTGGGTCCTAGGCTCAGAATACTGAGCATGAGATTTCTGCAATGAATGTCAATAAATCAAAAGTAGGTTTGCAGCTTACAGATATGCCCTGAACAGCATATTCCAGACCACTACAGCACAGACATTTTGATGCAATAATTCAGAGCAAGAGGTGTCTGTTATAAAAGACTGTTAAATAGACAAAATATTGCAAGAGTGCTAGTATTTTAAGCATGTTTTACTTAACGTTTAAAAAAATCTTTAATTGTGTTTGTCTGTGTCCTTTATAAAGTTTATATCTCCGCTACCTGGCATTACATTTTATGACACACATGGCTCGGCCCAACAAGGTCTCATTTATGTCAGATCCGGCCCTCATAACAAATGAGTTCGGCACCTCTGATTTAGAGGTTTAACCAGATGAGGCAACTTTTTGAGCTGTGCCCAGAAACAACAATTTAACACTTGTGAGATTTTAGCAGTTTTAGCGGTGGTTTATCTGTGGGCCACACTGTTTTAACCTTGCTCAATAGTCAATTTATTGCTGTTCTCCTCTTCTTCTTGTTGTTGTTCAGTTGCACAGTCGAGTCCGACTCTTCGCGACCCCATGGACTAGATCCCGCCAGGCCCTCCTGTCTTCCGCTGTCCTCTAAAGTTTGCTCAGTTTCATGTTCGTTGCCTCGATGACACTGTCCAACCATCTCATCCTTTGCCATCCCCGTCTTCTTTGACCTTCAATCTTTCCCAGCATCAGGGTCTTCTCCAGTGAGTGCTCCCTTCTCATTTGGTGGCCAAAGTATTTGAGCTTCAGTTTCATTATCTGGCCTTCCAGGGAACAGTCAGGGTTGATTTCTTTGAGGATTGACTGATTTGTTCTTCTTGCAGTCCAAGGGACTCTCAAGAGTCTCCTCCAGCACCATAGTTCAAAAGAATCTATTCTTCGGCGCTCGGCCTTCCTTATAGTCCAACTCTCACAGCCATACATGACTACTGGGAATACCATTGCTTTGACCATGCGGACTTTTGTTGGCAGGGTGATGTCTCTACTTTTTATCATGCTGTTTAGGTTCGCCATCACTTTCCTCCCAAGGAAATCTTTTAATTTCATGGCTGCTGTCACAGTCTGCGGTGATCTGGGATCCCAGGAACGTGAAGTCTGTCACTACTTCCACGACTTCCCCTTCTATTTGCCAAGGAGTGATGGGGCCGGATGCCATGATCTTAGTTTTTTTGATGTTGAGCTTCAAGCCCACTTTTGCGCTCTCCTCTTTTACCCTGAGCAAGAGGCTCTTTAGGTCCTCTTCACTTTCTGCCATTAGAGTGGTATCGTCTGCATATCTGAGGTTGTTGATCTTTTCCCCAGCAATCTTAATTCCCGCTTGTGATTCATCCAGGCCAGCATTTCGCATGATGTACTCTGCATATATATTAAATAAGCAAGGCGACAATATACATCCTTGTCGTACTCCTTTTCCTATGCTAAACCAATCAGTTGTTCCATATCCGGTTCTAACTGTCGCTTCTTGGCCCTTATACAGGTTTCTCAAGAGACATGTGAGGTGGTCTGGTACTCCCATCTCTTTAAGGACCTGCCATAGTTTGTTGTGATCCACACAGTCAAAAGCTTTAGCATAGTCAATGAAGCAGAAGTAGATATTTTTCTGGTACTCTCTTGCTTTCTCCATAATCCAGCGAATGTTGGCAATTTGATCTCTAGTTCCTCTACCTCTTCGAAACCCAGCTTGTACTTCTGGTAGTTCTCTATCCACGTACTGTTGAAGCCTAGCTTGTAGGATCTTGAGCATGACCTTGCTAGCGTGTGATATGAGTGCAATTGTGCGATAGTTTGAACATTCCTTGGCATTGCCCTTCTTTGGGATTGGAATGTATACTGATCTTTTCCAATCCTGTGGCCACTGTTGCGTTTTCCAAATTTGCTGGCAAATGGAGTGCAGAACTTTAACAGCATCATCTTCTAAGACTTTGAATAGCTCAGCTGGAATACCATCACCTCCACTAGCTTTGTTGTTAGTAATGCTTTCTAAGGCCCATTTAACTTCACATTCCAGGATGTCTGGCTCGAGGTCAGTGATTATACCGTCGTGGTTGTCAAGGACATCGAGGTCTTTCTTGTATAGTTCTTCTGTGTATTCTTGCCATCTTTTCCTAATCTCTTCTGCTTCTGTTAGGTCCCTACCGTTTTTGTCCTTTATCATGGCCAGCTTTGCATGGAACGCTCCCTTGATTTCTCCAATTTTCTTGAAGAGATCTCTAGTCCTTCCCATTCTATTGTTTTCTTCTATTACTTTGCACTGTTCATTCAGGAAGGCCTCCTTATCTCTCCTTGCTGTTCTCTGGAAATCTGCGTTCAGTTGGGTAAATCTTTCCTTTTCGCCTTTGCCTTTCGCTTTCCTTCTTTCCTCTGCTATTTGTAAAGCCTCATCAGAAAGCCACTTTGCTTTCTTACATTTCTTTTTCTTTGGGATGGTGGTGATTGCTGCCTCCTGTACGATGTCACGAACCTCTGTCCATAGTTCTTCAGGCACTCTATCTATCAAATCCAGACCCTTGAATCTATTCTTCACCTCTACTGTATATTCATCAGGGATGCGATCTAGGTCAAACCTGAATGGCCTCGTGGTTTTCCCAATTTTCTTCAGTTTAAGTCTGAATTTTGCAATGAGTAGCTCATGATCTGAACCACAGTCAGCTCCAGGTCTTGTTTTTACTGACTGGATAGAGCTTCTCCATCTTTGACTGCAAATTATATAGTCAATCTGATTTCGGTGTTGCCCATCTGGTGATGTCCATGTGTAGAGTCGCCTCTTAGGTTGTTGGAAAAGGGTGTTCGCTATGACCAGTGTGTTCTCTTGACAAAACTCTGTTAACCTTTGCCCTGCTTCATTTTGCTTTCCAAGGCCAAACTTGTCTGTTATTCCAGTTACCTTTTGACTTCCTACTTTAGCATTCCAGTCCCCTATGATGATGAGGACATCATTTTTTGGTGTTAGTTCTAGGAGGTGTTGTAGGTCTTCATAGAACCGGTCCACTTCAGCCTCTTCTGCATCAGTGGTTGGGGCATACACTTGAATTACTGTGATGTTGAATGGTTTGCCTTGGAATCGGACAGAAATCATTCTGTCATTTTTGAGATTGTATCCCAGTACTGCCTTTTGCACTCTCTTGTTGACTATAAAGGCCACACCATTTTTTCTACGAGATTCCTGGCCACAGTAGTAGATATAATGGTCTTCTGAGTTAAATTCGCCCATTCCTGTCCACTTAAGTTCACTGATTCCTAAGATATCGATGTTAAGTCTTGCCATCTCATTTTTGACCACGTCAAACTTCCCTTGATTCATAGATCTTACATTCCAGGTTCCTATGTAGTATTGTTCTTTGCAGCATTGGACTTTCCTTTCACCATCAGACACATCCACAACTGAGCGTCCTTTCAGCTTTGGCCCAGGCGCTTTACTCTTTCTGGGGTTACTTGTACTTGCCCTCTGCTCTTCCTCAGTAGCATATTGGACACCTTCCGACCTGAGGGGCTCATCTTCCGGTGTCATATCTTTTAGCCTTTTGATACTGTCCATGGGGTTTTCTTGGCAAAAGTACTGGAGTGGGTTGCCATTTCCTTCTCCAGGCGGATCACGCTTGGTCTGAGTTCTCTGTGTTCTATGGCATTGTATTTCCTGTGTTTTTATAAATCTGCCGCTTTAAGCTATTTTGTAAATTGTTTGAATTCTTTTAGTGTTTTTTAATTAGCTATTAGATATTTGAATTTCATAAATAATAAATAAAATGCTATTATTAAGGATTTATCTAAACTTCTCATTGAAGGCCATCAATTTGGACAACTTTCCTAAACATTGGAATGTGAAATAACTTAAATTAGCATTCAATATTTATGCAACCATGACTAAATTAAAAATTGCTTAAAATTACATCATACCAAATCATAAGTGAGAATAGAAAAATCGTAGCACTCCACTGAGTAAAGTCTGCAACTTTCCTGCAGCTTAAGGGCCCTTTGCCAATGTAAGTGACTTTTCCTCCAATGAAAGAACCTCCTAAACTTAAAATATCCAGTGGTGCCGTATTGAGAACACTTACTTGATTAGAGACAAGTACTTGCAGCAGATTTTTTAAATGGCTGTGACTCCAAAGTTGGTTGTCACCTTCTTTGATGGCTTTCTGTTGTAATGTTAGCATACATCTTTTTCAGCAGAATTTTAAATATTTGGGACTAACCTTCTCATTTAATGGAAAGGCTTCTAGACATCTCCAAAATGCTGCATGTTCAGCACAAAAGAGTGCAAATGCTATATTGCGCTTCTTTAGGAAAGAGGGAGCCCAATATGTCCCGGCTGCTCTTAAATTATTCTTGAGCAAAGTTCTCCCACAAATGATATATGGAACACAAATACTAGCAGAGAGTAAATTTAAAGATCTAGAGGTAGTACAATCGAAATTCCTTAGAGCACTCTTCAACGTCCCAAAAGGTACTGCAAATTTGAGTTTAAGACAAGAAGCAGGTTTATCTACTGTTACACTGAATATTTGGATTCAGAGGAGTAATTATTGGGTTAAGTCCCATTTGAATCCAGTGGGACTTATTCCTGATCTTTTGGCATCAACACCATATCCCCAATGGGCTCTTAGAGTAGTAGATAAATTGAAACTAATTGGGTTAGATCCTGAAAATCTGCTAGAGGGAGGTCTGCAGCATGCAAAGAATTTAATATACCAAAGATTTAAGGATATTGAAACACAAAACGACTATGCAGCCCTGCCTTCCTATTATAAGAGATTAAAGCAGGGACCAAGTTTAAATGCCGCATCTTACCTTGGACTTATAAAAAACCCTAACCATAGATGGGCGTTTACTAGAGCACGGCTCGATGTGTTACCCTCAGCAGTACTTTATGGTAGATATACCCGGACTCCCATGCACCAGAGAATTTGCTCCTGTCTGTTAGAACAGGTGGAGTCGGCCACCCATATATTACTTCAGTGTCCTATGTATGATGAAGAGAGACAGCAGCTGCTGATACCCCTTCTCGCACGTTTTAAACCCCTGGCTAATTATCTTACATATGCCGAGGAATGCTTGATGAAGTTCTTACTGGCTGATACTTATGATTCTGTTTTTCAGCAGGCCTTCAAAATTAATTAGGATTCTAGCAATAGGTGGTTTAGGGATTTTAAATGGTTTTATGCAGGGCTTTTTTGTAGAAAAAAGCCCAGCAGGAACTCATTAGCATAATAGGCCACACCCAACAGCAGGAAATTCATTAGCATATTAGGCCACACCCCTGACAGCACAGCTCATTGGCATATTAGGCCACATCCCCATGTTACCAGAAGTGTGCTCATCCAGCCACACCCACCTTTTGCTTCTTATTCTATTTACCTTGTTTGTTGTCAAAACCCAGGGCTTTTTTGTAGCAGGAACTGCTTTGCATGTTAGGCCACACACCCCTAATGTAGCCAATCCTAATGAGTTTCTGTTGTTGGGTGTGGCCTATTATGCTAATGAGTTCCTGCTGGGCGTGGCCAACTTGGAAGCCAGCCGGAACTCCGTTCCTGTGCGTTCCTGCCCAAAAATAGCCCTGGTTTATGTAAGACTCCATATTGCTGATTGACATTATACAGCTACTAAAATAAACAAAATTGTACTTTTTTCTAATTTAGGCTTCTCTTACATTCCAATTGATTTTATACTGCTACTAGTGGACTTAGGAAGGGCATAACTGCTTAGAATAGCATTGTTAGATAGCCATTGAACAGCTCATTATAAGACATTACTGAAGCAATGGTTCTGATCATAGTTCCATGACTGTGGACTTGTGTGACTTTGGAAAGCTACACTTCATAAGGGTTTATAAGTAGATCTCACACAGAACTGAAAAAATGTATTAATTCCTGTAATAATTAAGGATTTTCTAGTATTACATTCCTTTTGCTAACTTACTACTGTCTAATCACTGAAAGTACACAAAAGAAACCCAAGCAATCACTCAGATGCATAAAACAGTATATGGTTACATTCCCACATTACTGTTGCATGTTTTTTTGTTTTTGTTTTTTGGTCATTACTGGGAGGTTTGCATACTTTTAGTGCTTAAGACATTAGTATTTGATTTTTTTATTTTACAAAATTTATACCCAACCTTTCTGCTTCCATAAAGGCCATCAAGGCACATAGTAAGAATGGTTAAATTATCATCTTACATTAAACTCAAGATCAAATGAGAAAAAAGTTTCTTTTGTAATAACTGGTCTTTTTTCATTCAGCATTGGAGTAAGAATACAATTTATTAATTAATTTCAGTTGTACCCCGCCCTCCCCGCAAAGCAGGCTCAGGGCGGCTCACAGTCAATGCATAAATACAATTCAAACAACATAAAATCATTTAAAAACAAGTCAGTTATAACTAATACAAATTCATAAAATGCTGGTGATGGATTAATCAGCTGTTGAGATGGCTTACTTTCAGAGTATACACAGAGGTCTGGGAATCATTCTGCTCATGATCTTCCTGCGGCTCAGGCTAAGTGTCAAAACAAAGAGCCAGGGCTCTATAGTGGTGGCAGCTCCCTAGTTGAAAGCCTGGTGGAAGAGCTCCGTCTTGCAGGCCCTGCGGAACTGTAAAAAATCCCGCAGGGCCCTGATCTCCTCCGGGAGCTCATTCCACCAGTATGGGGCCGCCAATGAGAAAGCCCTGGCCTTGGTGGTAGCAAGCCTGGCATCCTTGGGGCCTGGGAGGGTCAATCGATTTTGAGACCCCGACCATAGTGCTCTCTGGGGTATATATGGGGAAAGGCGGTCCCTCAGGTATGTCGGACCCTGGCCATATAGGGCTTTAAAGGTAAGAACCAGCACCTTGCAAATATTTTTAGCCTTACAAAATGTGATTTATGGTAGCCATAAATATAACCTAGCAGTTTAAAAGCAAGAAATTGCAAGTATATAAATAGGTACTGCTGCGGTGGCTCAAGTGGTTAAGACACTGAACTGTAGGCTGTGGAAGGTCAGTAGTTCAGCAGTTCAAGACCCGAGTTGCCACATGATGGAGTGAGCTTCCGTCTCTAGTTCCAGCTCCTGCCAACCTAGCAGTTCGAAAGCAAGAAATTGCAAGTAGATAAATAGGTACCACTTCGGTGGGAAAGTAACAGCGTTCCGTGCGCCTTGGTGTTTAGTCATGCTGGCCACATGACCACGGAAACGTCTTCAGACAGCGCTGGCTCTTCGGCTTTGAAACGGAGATGAGCACCGCAACCCTAGAGTCGGAT
>NW_015161424.1:27500-31096 GCF_001447785.1 Gekko japonicus
TTCAGGCAGGGATCTATTGCAGAGTGAATTCATCCAGCACAAAGCTGGTGGTGCATCAGCAGAAAGCATACAGTGCTGGAGGAACATGCTACATAACGGCGCACCACTTCCGCAGTGAGCTATAGTGCTGTGGAAATAAAGAGTTAGAATACAAAATAATGGCTTGCAGTGCTGTCCATCAGTTGTTGTTGTTGTTAGCCATTCAGTCATGTTCGACTCTTGGCAATTCTATGGGCCAGCTCTCTCCACATTTTCTTATCTTGTACTGTTTCTTTGAGTTGATCCATGCTCAGGCTGGTGTCGACTTTTATGGCGTCTAGCCACTGTGTTCTTTGGTGGCCCGGTTTCCTTTTGCTGCTAACCAATCCAAGCATAATTGTTTTTTTCTAGTGAGTTTTTCCGTATGACATGGTCAAAATAAGTCAGTCACAGTTTTGTGATTTTACCTTCTGATGGCATGTCTGGTTTTATATGCTCCAATCCTTGATTGTTGGTCCAAGGATTGTGCAGGAGCCTTCTCCAGTACCACAGCTCGAATTAGTTGATTTTCCTCCTGTCTTGCTTCTTCACAGTCCAACTTTTTGCAGCCATGAGTTGCTATGGGGAACACAAGAGCACAGACTAATCTGCATTTGGTTGCTAGGCTGACGTCCTTGCTCTTCCATATTCGATTCATGTTCATCATTGCTGTGCAACCCAGTGTGATTTGACGTTTTATTTGTGGACTGCATTCACCATTTTGGTTGATCTATGATCCTAAGAAAGTGAATTCTTCCACACATTCATGTCTTTGTTGTCAACTGTTATTTTGATATTTCTATTCCTCTCAGTGGTCATGAACTTGGTCTTTTTGATGTTTAGGAAGAGGCCAAACTTCTCAGTTTCTTCTTTGATTTTCTTGATCAGGTATTCCAGGCCTTCTTTAGTTTTCGAGAGGAGGGTTGTGTCGTCAGCATATTGAAGATTGTTGATATTCCTTCCTCCAATCTTTACCCCAATTTTTGACTCTTCCAGCTCTAACTTCTTCATGATTGCTTTGGCATACATGTTGAATAGGAAAGGTCCATCAGCAGAAGGTATATACTGCCAGCGGAGAAGTTTATTGCTTCAGGGCATATCTAAGCATAGGTAGAATACACTAAATCATCCCACTAACTATTATTCATTCTGTGGGGATAAAATACAGGCACCTGCATCAAATGCAAACACAAGGAGATCAGTTATATACCATTGCCTTCCATTGCTTCTGACTGGGATAAAAGGCCTCCAGGATCTCCATTCCTTCTTGTATCTGATGAAGGAAGCTTTGACTCTCAAAAGCTTATACCCTGAAAATCTTGTTGGTCTATAAGATGCTACTGGACTCAAATCTAGCCATTCTGACATAGTTTGGCTGTTGGTAAAACTGATAAAATAGGTGGTATTGTTAATTTTCCTTAGCAAATAAAATAAAATATATGGGGGATAAAATAATTCACCACAACTAAGAATAACTGAAGATAGTATGTTATTTATTTATTTTTCATCCCACCCTACCCCGCAAGTGGGCTCAAGGCGGCTCACAACATATAATATAACAATTTAGAAGATTAATAATATGATAAAATATTACAATTCAATTCAGTTCTCTCTGTTTGTGCAAAGCTAGCATGCTAAAGGAGATCAATTTGACCCCAAGTTATGATTTGACAAGCAGCCCAAATAGCCTAGTTTGGCCCAAGCTTGTCAGGGTTTTGGAGCTAACGAGCCTTCCAGTCACTGGCACATAGGTCAGGCTAGCCAAGGTTCGCACATGTTACATAGATGACAGAAAGTATCCCTAACTATGATTGGTACCTGAATTTTCATGAAAAGGCAAGATGAAAAATGACAACTCAATTTTTTACCGGACCTCCACTAGCCTTCAACATAAAGTGGCCAAGGGAGGCAAAATAACTTGTTGGCTACTTCTTTCTATCTGCATCCTCTCTGGCTTCTCTTGACTGAGTATAAAGTGAATGTTAATTCATCCATCTTGTAATGTACATTCTAAACTGTGTTTATGGTTGTGTAATCCCGTACCAGTATTGCAACAATGACAGGTGTAGTAACTGTTATGTCTACCGATAAAAGATAAGTTGTTAAGGCACACAAATATGAAGTAGTTTTACAAGCTGGAACAAAATAAAAATTAAGTATTTAACAGTGCAATCCTAAACAGAGTTATACCTTTCTATGCCCAATGACTCCCACAGACTCAGAAGGGTGCAACTCTGTTTAGGATTGCATTGTAAATTAAAGTATTTATTCATTATTTAACAGATCCCCCTTTACTCCTAGAGCCTATGCAGTCAAAGGTACAGAGAATCATGATAGGGATAAAGTGCAATAAAATACCATTTCATTATGAGATGGCCAGATCCCCATGAGATACTAGCATATCTATTCATCAAGGGCTTGCCTTGTGACTCCACAGTATCTCTCCACAGCTAGACCAAATTGAATGAACACTGCTTGTGTGACCATAATGTACATTCCATTCCCCCTGACCATACACAAGTATCCAGTAAACTTAATCAGCAAGATTACTTTTTCTGGAAATTAGCATCCCCCACAGACTGATGCAACTACAACTACTGGGCCACCTGGATCCATGCCACAGTAATAACAAGACTAGATTGCTGTAATGTACTGTACATTGGCCTCCCCTCAGAATCAGTTACAAAATTCCACTTGGTACAGAATGCTGCAGCTTGGCTATTATCAGGAGCTAGACAGAGCACACTTATTACTTCCTTTCCACAGTCACTCCACTGGCTACCCATCAGTTACTGGCCTCAGTTTAAGCCCTTCATGACCTTGGACTCTCAAATCTGTGAGCCTGCCTCTCCCCCTATACTCTGCCACACCAACTTCACTCATCTGAGCAGGACCTTCTGCAGGTGCCAACTTGCAAATGGGCAAAATCAACAGTTGCTTGTACATGTGCCTTCTCTGTTGCGGCCCCCACCTTATGAAATGGCCTCTCTGAAAAGATCAATAAGGCTCCTGCTTTGCTAGCTTTTCTCAAGCTACACAAAACTGAATTATTCAAGAAGGCTTTTCTATGCAGGCTGCACTGTACAAAATGATTCACAAAGTTTAAGGCAGGGGTGTCGAACTCATTTGTTATGAGGGCTGGATCTGACATAAATGAGATCTTGTTGGGCCAGGCCATGTGTGTCATAAAATGTAATGCCAGGTAGCGGAGATATCTCTCCCTTATAATAAAGCAGTAGTGGGGACCAACGTTCTAAAATGCCCGCCTTTAGTGTTTGGCCGGAAGAACTGCCACTCAGAAGACACTGGCTGGGTTGACTGGCTGCTTTGTGCAGTCCCGCACAGCGTTTCAAGGTCTTTTGCATATGGAAGCTGATTGGACTTCACTCCATTCCACACCTCAACTCCCCCCCCCCGCAAGGCAGTTGGAATTTTCAGTTGCATATGGGAAGTACTGTATTCTGAGGTAACATATGTCCTCACTCACAACACATCACTTCCCCTTTAAAAGAAACAAACCCAATAACACAATCACGCCACACCACAAAGAAGACAGATCACACCACAAGCAGAATACC